>NC_056731.1:1844104792-1844304308 GCF_019279795.1 Protopterus annectens
TCTGTACTCAATAACCTATCCTTTTCTCAATCAGTCTCCAACTGGTTTCAAAGTTACCTGTCTGACCGCCAGCAATCTGTTGTATGGCAAAATGACATATCTCCCCAAATGCCTGTCTCTATTGGTGTTCCCCAAGGATCCATCCTTGGACCCCTACTCTTCTCTATTTTCACCAATAATCTAGCCTCTGCCACCAAACATGGCACACTCATACAATATGCAGATGACTCAACCATCATCTGCTCCGCCCAGTCCCTACCCGAACTGCAAAAGGTCACACAGCATGCCTTTTCCTCTGCTGAAACTTGGCTATGCGATGCCCAGTTAATACTCAACCCAAACAAAACTAAACTCTTCATCTTCGAACCCACCAAACATACTCAAAACAACTCTCACTTTAACATCACAGCAAAAGACAACACCACTATCCACCCAATAGATCACACCAAATTGCTAGGAGTTGAAATAGACAACAATCTCAAATTTGGCATTCACATATCCATAACCATAAACAAAGTCCACCAAAAACTAGGAGCCTTATACAGAAATAAGCAACTCCTCACCAAAGCAGCTAGGATTTCAGTTGCAAATTCACACCTTATCTCCACCCTACTTTATGCCTCTACAATATATACCAACCTAAGGCAATGCGATCTAAATAAACTCGAGACCTGCTACAACAAAATCGCCAAATTCGCCACCGGGGCATCCTACCACAGTCACCACTGTCTCTCACTTACTGAACTAGGCTGGCTAGAACTCCCTCACCTCCTTCAATGGTATCAACTCACACTCGCCCACAAACTGGTTAACCATCCTCTAAAGGTCCCATCCCTCCAGTATCTACTCCAACCCTATCTCACCACCAGACCACTAAGATCCAGCAACAAAAATCAATTACAGGTTACTAGAGCCAATAACACTGCTGGAGAAGCACTATTCTCCAGTGCTATAGCCAAATTATGGAACCCCCCCCCCCACAATAACCTCTCTACCATCATGCACCCACTTCAAAGCTTTACTTAAAAGCATGCTGGCTATGCCCTTGTAACTCTCCCCTCTAACTTCTCCCACTCCATCTACCCCCTACCTCTCCTCCATCCCACAAACTACCTTTGATTACAGCAAGCTCTGATACTTCCATGCCTATCTACTTATTATATGGCAGTAACTTCTTATTGTAACAGTTGTTAATATCTGCTATGACTTTGTGGACAGAACAGATGCTAGTTATCTACTGAATGTACTATGTTCTTCATCTGTAACTATATTTGTAATATTTTAATTGCTAGGATTCTTAATCTGTAACTATGGCTGTAATATTTTAACTTGTGGAGCTTTTCTCCCAGGGCCATCACTGAAAATGGACCTGCGTCCAGTTGGACATTCCTGGTCAACAAATGTAAATAAATAAAATAAAATAATATATATATATATATATATATATATATATATATATATATATATATATGAAAAGAAAAATAGCTGCTCTGTATGTGGTCTCTGATAACAACAAAAATAAGTAGCAAAAAATATATATGTGAGACCGCTCAGGCAGTGCTGTGATAGTTAAGAATCAAATCAGACTAACTCCCTCAGAATAAGTATACAAAATACCAGCACAGGAGCATGAAGCCACAGTCCATAAGGCATACGGCATACGATAACACAATTCATAGATTAGGTCAGTATTCACTTCACCATAAATAATTTGAGGGAAACAATCCAAACGAAATAATCCAAACAGATAAGTCGAGATACTTTAATAACATAAAACTGGCAAGCGCTTTCACCTTCCAGGCTTCCTCAGGCCAAACACAGTAAAAAACATTTAACATATATTTATACCCTCCAAACCTTAGTGACATCACTTCCTTCTCAAACAATTAAGCCCTTAAAAAGAAATAAATCCTTAAAAACAAAAACATGACCTAAATTATGTACATTTGATCCGCTAAAAAGCTAAAATACCATATATAATGATAATACCAAATATAATAATAATCACTATATATGGTATTTGGTATACTTATTCTGAGGGAGTTAATCTGACTTGATTCTTAACTATCACAGCACTGCCCGAGCGGTCTCACATATATATTTTTTGCTATAGCTACATATATATATATATATATATATATATATATATATATATATATACATATATATATATATTTGTTTTTTTTTTTTCTTTTTCAGTTACATGTCTTTTTCTATGTTTATTTTCTTGGCTGTATTAGGCTTTGTACTGGCTTTGTGCTTCCTGTTCCCAGCCGGTGATTGCTGGGTAAGAGGTCTGGTTCAGACAGCAGCATTGCTTTCTGCTATCTTTTGTCACTGTTTGAATATTTTTTGTGGATATATTATATTTTGGAATAAAATGACGATGGATTATTGTGGATTATTGTGCCATATTGTGGATTTATGCTGAACCAAGCATTTTTTATGACAGTGCTGGATTACATGTGCAGTGTTGGAAGTGTATGTGTGTGTGTGTGTGTGTGTGTGTGTGTGTGTGTGTGTGTGTGTGTGTGTGTGCGTGCGTGCGTGCGTGTGTGTGTATGTAGATATATACATATATATATATATATATATATATATATATATATATATATATATCTATAGATCTATGTTGGACCATCAAAATTACGTTTTATTGAAACGTAAACCCTCAAACTCACTTTCGCGAAAGTACACTTTGTCGAAAATGCACTTTTATGAAACACAAAATAATGGGAAAAAAAAAGCAACAGAAACATAAATGAATAAATAAAAAACATAACATCCCCCCTACTTAAATATACTAACTCCAAGATCGCACTACAGTGGGGAAAAGGATATATTCCCTTATCCCCAATGTAATGCGATTCGGTGAATCGGCTTTCGCAAAAGTGCACTTTCAATGTAATGCACTTTCGCAGAAGTGGGCACGTCCTTCTGTTTGTCGATGAAGTGTACTTTCGACAAACAGAAGAAGACCTACATCTATATATATATATATATATATATATATATATATATATATATATATATATATATATATATATAGAGGTATATGTATAGATATATAAATAATATGTGTATTGGCAATAATGGAAAACACTGCGCTGCACCTGTGCTTCTGCGTAGCTCTCCACTATGACAGTTTCGTAACACCAAGCAGCTGCTACATATCATCTCATCCACAGCTTCTTTGCTCAATAAATGGAGGGCAAAGCTAACATTAATGGGAAGAAAACCCATTACTGTTACTCAAACCTCTCAAGTGTATCTCATTATGAGGAATGTTCCTCATTTTGAGTCTTACAAAATCCATGTTCCTCACTGTTCCACATTTGAAGGGCATGTTATGTATTCAGTGTTAAGAATTTTTCTAAATAATGCCATGGACAGCTGAAAGATATGCTCAGAGATAACGGAAAGATTTTTTTATTTTTATAATACTTAGTGGCAGTAACAGTTTTAGGTGACAATGAAGAACACTGAAATTTGCATAACCACATCACTAGATTTGCACTTATGCTGGGTCCAGTGCTCTCCATTATTGCCTCTCTACATATAATATATATATATATATATATATATATATATATATATATATATATATATATATATACACACACACACATATATACACACACACACATATACAGGGCCAGATTCCAAAAGGCTTGCTTTCAGAGAAAGTCACTTACTCTGGGAACAAGTCTTTTGGAATCTGGTCCCTAGCGTACACCTGCTTATAGAGAGACCTTACATCGAACTAAGTTACGTACACCGAAAACAAGTCTTTTGGAATTACGACAAATTTATAGCAGAATAAGTCACTTACACTAAAAGCAAGCCTTTTGGAATCGGGCCCATAATGTATACATACATACATGTGTGTGTATATGTGTGTGTAAATGTATATATATATGTGTGTGTAAATGTGTGTATATATATATATATATATATATATATATATATATATATATATATACATACACACACACACACACACACACACATGTAGATATGTATATCATCTGTAGAAATATATATATTGAATCACAAATGCACCATTTGATACAGCACCTGCTACTCTTTGGAAGTGGCCAAATAGTCTAGCATAAAGAAGGAAAAAGGAGTTATGTCTTACCATAATGTTCCATCTGTGTTGTTCATCTTCTTTCATTCATCATTGATGGGTTTGGTTCCGAGCCCTCGGAAATGAGTCGGTCTATTACCAGCCAAAAAAACTCTCGAGCTAAGTCTCTACCCAGAATGCCCTTCTCCCTGTTACCTCAGATCTAAGCAAATACCCTAGTGCACCACTTAGACCCAAGGCATCCCCCAGGACCCTTTGGAGGGGGAAGGAGGATGGGAAGTGATGAATGAAAGAAGATGAACAACACAGACGGAACATTATGGTAAGACATAACTTCTTTATCTGATGTTGTTAGTCTTCTTTCCATTCATCACTGATGGGACGGAATCCCAAGCTACCTTGAGGTCCATGGGTGGCCCTTATGGAAGAACGTTCCTGAGTACCACTGAGCCGAAGGCAGCTCTCCCCCTGGAGACCAGGTCCAATTTGTAATGATTGATAAAGGTATGAGGCTTAGCCCAAGTAGCTGCTGCACAGATGTCATCCATGGATGCCCTGGAATGGAATGGTATAGAAGTTGTCATAGATCTAGTGGAGTGGGCTTTAACTTTTGGCATGGATTCATTATTGAGGGAATAGGTGACACAAATGCAGTCCCTTAGCCATCTTGATAATGTAACCTTGGAAACAGCTTCTCCCATTTTGGGTCCTGAAGAGGAGATGAAAAGCTGTTCAGATTTAAGGATAGGTTTGGTCCTGTTTAGGTAAAATCTTAATTGTCTATGTACGTCTAAGGTGTGAAGGCAATACTCTCCTCTGTTGGCAAAATCCAGAAAAAACACTGGTAGATCAATGGACTGATTAACAGAGAATTCAGAAACAACTTTGGAAAGAAAGGATGGTTTCATCCGAAGTGACACTCTGCCTTTATGGAAAAACAGATAGGGCCTCTTGATACACAATGCCTGCAGCTCCAAAACTCTTCTGGCAGAGGTAATGGCTACCAGGAACAAAGATTTCCAAGACAAAAACTTTAGGTCACACTTGGCCGCAGGCTCAAAGGGCTTTTGAGTCAAAGATGGAGGACTAAAGTGAGGTTCCATGGTTCTACGGGCTGTTTGAGAGGAGACCTGAGATGAAAAGTCCCTTTGAGGAAAGCCTTGCAGAGGCGTAAAGAGATAAGAGGGGTGCCATCTATACCATTGTGAAAGTTGGAAATTGCCACTAGATGCACTCATACTTTAGAGGCAGAGGCTCCGTTATCAAAAAAACTTGGTCAAGTATTGAAGCACTGCAGTAATTGGAGCCGAATACGGGCCTAGCATGCCATCTTTGGACCAAATGGAAAACCTTTGCCATTTATCCTGATATAGTCTTCTGGTGGATGGTTTGTGAGAGGCCAGAATAATGTCTCGAACAGGTGAGGAGAGATTAGCCTGCCTGGCTACTAGCGGAAGTGGAGAAACCAAGCTGTCAGCTTAAGAGTGGACAGGTTCGGGTGACTCAACCCTTAGGGGTGAGTGATCAGATCTCATAGAGGGTCCAGAATCCACGGCGAGTATACTAGGTGAGGCAAAGAAAGGGGAACCAAATTTGTCGAGGCCAAAATGGGGCTATGAGGATCACCTTGCATCTCAACCGAAGAGCTTTCTTTAGAAATTGTAAGATCATAGGAATGGGAGGATAGGCATAGAGAAGTCCCGTGGGCCAATCGTGGATCAGAGCATCCCTCGGTGAATCCTCCTCCAGGGGAAGTAGCTGCTGCACTTGGTGTTTGATAGGGAGGCGAAAAGATCTCAGCAAGGCTGGTCCCAGTGGCTGAAGATTACAGACGCCACCTCGAGGTTGAGAGACCACCGCTCAGTTTGTCCACAATCTCGTTGGAGCTCCCCAGGATATGCATTGCTATCAGAAAGCAGTTGGAAGCTATCGCCCACTGCCAAATCCTCATGGCTTCTCGACATAGGGGGTAGGACTTGGTTCCTCCTTGCTTGTTGATGTACCAGACCACTGACATATTGTCTGACTGAATTGCAATTTTCCCGGAGGGGAGAGCCAAATGTCTTTTTTGGAACCAAAAAAAATCTCGAGTAAAATCCGGATAAATGCTCGTCTGGTGGGACTGGTTGGATGACTCTTTTTTGAGACAGCTTTACAATCTCTGAAGCTATTTCTTCCCTTTGACTGGGTGGAACGTCAGGAAGATTTCTTTGACATTTTGACTGACAAGAAAGGGGAATGGTGTAACCTCTGGTGATAATACTCTGCACCCAATGATCAGTGGTGATAGAGTGCCAGGCAGCTTGGTTCAGAGAGAAATGACCCCCGACTGCTTCCAGAGGTAAGCAGTCGGGTTGCCCCTTAGCAGCGCTGATAAGGCTGTCCAGAGAAGGAGTCCCTGGAGCTTTGGTTGTGAGGACCCCCCCTGCCTCTATAGGCGGGTCTTCCAGAACTCTTACTCCCTCTGCCTCTCGGAGTATCATCACCACATGCGACACGGAAAGGACCCTGACATTTCTTATGCCACATTTTCCTACTCCTCTGATTCCTAGAAAAGGTATGTTGAGGGTTGGAAACCATAGGCCTACAGCAGACAGGGTTTTTCCATCTTGCTCGCACCTAGCTAGCGTGTCCTTCACTTTGGAGCCAAAAAGGGATGAAGCTTCGATGGGAGCATTCAGAAAGGAAGACTTAAAGGGGTCCACGAGGACACAAATGCACATCCAGGCATGACACCTCATAACAATGCCTGAACCCGCTGCTCTAGCCACCCCTTCGGTCGCGTGTGAGAGCAACCACATGGACAAGTTGGATATTGATTCCAGGGTTGCTAGCTCTGAGGCCACTTTGTCCTTGTCCCTGACCTCGTCAGACAACTGTCCTGCGAGTGTCCCAGAGAGCTTGGAGATCAAGTCCCTCTGCAGCCTCGTAAAATGTGCCAAATAATTCAGGGAGCATATAGCAAAGGTCCCTCATGCAAAAACATGCTTCCCAAGTCTGTCCACCACCCAGGACTCCCTGTTTGGCAGGTGGACAGCAGGACTTTCCTTAGCCAAGTCCTTTTTTGTGGCCACCACACCACTATACCATCAACTGGTAACCCTTTGGACCAGTGTGGATTCTCCACAGGAGGGGAAAGAATTTTGTCTGGTCTCCGGGGGATCACCTCAATGGAATCAGGGTTCTTCCACGTGCGCTGCATGATGAGTTGGACGACCTCGTCAGCAGGCAGGGTCACCCAAGAGGTAGAAGGCCAGGCACAAAAAGCCTGCAGGAACACGGACTACTCAGACAAAGGGTTGGAGGGCTTCCAGTCACCTCACTGCTTTAACATTTCCAGGATGTCTCCAAAGGAGACATCATTAGGAGGTGACCGTGGGGACCCTTCACCATCATCGTAATCCATCTCTTCCATTAAGGACTCCTCAGGCGAGTCCATGTGCTTCCTCTTGCATGTCTTCTTTCGAGGGGGCTCCTAAATGGGGGTCTCTGAGGAGGACTCGGAAGAATGGGTACCCTGAACAGGGGTGTCCTGAAGCTTTTCTGCCTGGTGTCCTGGGGGGGTGGTCTGTGATGGCTGTAGCTCAGGGGGTGAAAACTGGGGTTCCAACATCAAAGGAGTGCTGCCAGAAGCAAGAGTCCTCTCCATCGCGCGAAAGGCAGGCCCACCCGAAGAGGGATGGGAGCCCAGAACTGAGAAAGACAACCTCAGGACTGGGGTCATACCCCGCTCCGATGGACCCGCCCCCACGGGAGGAGCCTCAAGCAGGATCAGCGGGGACGCAGCCATCGGCGCCGAGGAGAAAATAGGCACTGTACCCTGGGCCAAAACACCCCAGATTGAGGAAGGACTGGTTTGGTAGGAACCGAAGACCAAAGGGACAAACTCGAATCCGGACTGAGATGCACTGTAGGTGCCGAGGTGATGGGTTTCAAGAGGGATGTCAGTGCAGCAGGTTTCGGAACCGAGATGGTCGAAGGAGGAGTGTAAGATGGAGTCTGTGGATAAGGCAACCCAAGCCCAGCAGGTGGATGGGTTTTAGAAAGTGAGGGAATCCCCCTGGCTACCAACAGCTGGTCCACAAGACACACAACGGCTGAAAGGCTCCTGGTGGATCTAGTAGATACTCCAGATGGAGAGTCAGGACGTTCGAGAAATGGGCTATACGCTTGGCCCAGAAATGGGTCTACTGAGGGAGAGTATCGGGTCCGTGGTGCAAGGTCTGCTGGCACTGAAGTCTCTAGTTTCGAGACTGGAAGCAAAAGGGTCAGATCCAGTGAGGTCGGTACAACACTCTGTGCCGAAGTGGCACTCGGAGCCAAAACGGTCAGTTCCAAAATGGAAATTGAAGTCATAGTCGAAGGTGTGCCCTAAGATGAAGTAGCTACAGATGCCAAAGTTGAAACAGGCGAAGTAAGATCTATGATCAGTGCCGGAGGCAGGGCCTGTGCCAAAACAGGCATCGGTATCGAAGGTTTTAAGACGGTTGGCGCCAAGGAAGGCAGAGCCGATGAGGCAGATTTATGCTCCGTTGATAACTTAGGGACCTTAGATTTCCCAGGTTTACTCTGATCACCCGATGGTGAGAAGAAACAGAATGGGATCTCTTTTTGTCCTTAGAAGGAGGGGTTGGCCTCTGAGAAGGGAGACTTGAGTAACCCCTTCAGAATGAGTTTATTTTTGCACTCAATAAGACTGCGTTTGCTGAAACTTTGACAAATATCACATGGAGGCTGCACTGAAAAGGTGGCCCACTCCCAAACATTATACACAGTCATCATGCGAATCACTGTTAGGTAACTTGCCCTTACAAGAAGTACAATGCTTAAAGCCTGAAGTACCTTTCTTATCCGACATCTTGGTAGAAAAGGACACCACAGCTAACTGTATAATCCAACAATAATGAAGTCAACTCCATTCAAAAAATCACAAGAAAATCACCAATATAACAATACACTGTATGAAGAAAAGAAAGGGAAACAACTGAATAAAGATAAAGATAAAAGCTAACAGGTTAAGCAAAAGAAAACAATACCAGCTATTGTATTGAAGAAATACCACAAGGGTAAGGGAATAGGCCGTACCAACAATGGTACTTGAAGTTTACCAATGGTAACAACGGGTAGAGTGGAAAGAATAAGGTTAGACCGAAGAAAAGATACTAGCAATACTAAAGGTTTAGTAAAATATGAAGATATCCAAAAATTTTACACAAATATCAAAAAAGATTTCACTTAGCTGAGAGCTCGGCTGAAACGCGGCTTTACGGATGCATGGCAAACGAGATCTGAGGTAACAGGGAGAAGGGCATTCTGGGTAAAGACTTAACTCGAGGGTTTTTTTGTCTGGTGCGAGTTTGGTAATAGGCCGACTTGGTTCCGAGGGCTCAGAACCGAACCCATCAGTGATGAATGGAAAGATTAACAACATCAGATCAACAGTTTTGCAGGGGCCATCTCTATGTATACTAACTCTAACACACCTATGTCGCTTTTTAAAAATGTCATGTTTAATAAAGATGTGTAAAAAGAAGAATGGAAGAGGCAAGATTTACTCAAGACAAGCAAGGATAACAGGGACAGAATTTATCCAAGACAGACAAGACTCCAACAAGAAGGTAAATTCTGTTGATAATAAGTAAATCCTGCCTCACCCTTGGTCAACTTTCACAATTCTGGGTAAACTTTATTGGTCATGGACAAATTTCTCACTTTCCCACAGTTGTGTGCTGATTAAATGAATTGCACACCACAGTTATCCTAAAGAAATGTGTCTTACCTTTTTGAAATAACTGCTGCAAAATCGATGTCTACGTCTTAAATCTACCCATCCACAACCCCTTGTTTTCCATTTTTGCACAAGGGGTCATGGTGTCTTTCTAAGGAAACTTAGGAAGGCAAAATTACCAGGCACCATACTTCAGACCTTTTACAAGGGCACCACTGAAACTGTCCTGACCAACAGCATTACAGTCTGGTATGAAAGCTGTAACAATAAGGATTGGAAGGCTCTCAAAAGAGTTGTAAGGGCAGCAGAAAGAATCACTGGCACCTCCCTTACACCTCTGGAAGATCTACACAAATGCTGGTGCATCGACAGGGCCAGAATGATTTCCAGCGATCCAACACATCCTGCCAATGGTCTGTACACTCGCCTCTCCTCAGGAGGAGATACAGAAGCCTGCATTCTAAGACTACCAGACTAAATAACAGTTTCTTTCCGCTCTCCATTAGACTGTTGAACTCTTAGAAAAAAAAAAACGAGTAGAAACACTCAACCATTTCTGTAACATAATTAGCCTATCAAGTTGCTTATTTTATGGATGTGCAATAACCAAGTGCAATATTAAGGTAGCTCACCTACCACACTGAAGGACTGTAAAGTGCGATATACAAACTGTGCAATAATTCAGTCTAATCATAGATATGCTGCTATTGTTTCAATTTTACTTTGAAAATACTACCTTATCTTCCTTGTCTTCCTTGTCTCCTGTTCTGAGATAGGTATGGGTCACTGCTGTCCTACTTTACTTACTAGTCGCTACTTATTAAACTTCTACTGTGATATTTTATAAATTTTCCTCTGTCTGTATGTGTAACTGTTTCCTGCATTGAGAATGAAGCATTGTAATTTCGCTCAGCTACAGTGTTGTGTAGTTCTGATTGACAATACAGTTTTCTTTGACTTTTGACTTGGCTTGACTTTTTGTCACTTCAACAGTGACAATCATCTAATGGCAAGGTTCACACCACTAGGTGGGTAGCCCTGATGTGGATCTCTTTGTCTTAGATAACTCCACATTTTTAAATGCTGAACCAGGGACACCTGTGTACATACTTACCTTTGCATTTGAAACACAGTATAAACAGTAATTCCGGATAAAATCACTTCAGCTAGCAGATCTAGGAGGCTCTCTCTCTCTCTGATACCCTCCCTGTGGGAAGAATAAAGACATCTTGTTGAAGTTTTCAGTCTATTCAGTTAAGTAGGTAGACGGACAAGTGTTCTTGTTCCCTGCTGATGTACGGTGATTGAATGTATATCCTGCCATTGAGCGATTACTCCATATAGGGCCGAATATGTACATTTTAACACAATTTATCTACAACTTGTACATTAGTGCAATATGTTGTGGAGCATAGTCCATCATGATGTGTTTTGCTATTTTTTTTTTTTATGTTGGGAAACATGCTGCTTGTGCTCTCATGGCTGTAAGTCTGAATACCTTTCTGTTCGTGGTTAATGTGTTTCGGAGGTGGCAGCTCTAGTTTACCACCATTGGCAAGTATGTTTAGTCAAAAAAATGGTCCATTTCAGGGCTATTTTTAGAAGTTGGAGCATAATAATTTTTTTCAGTACTAGTTTCGAAAACTACAAAGAACTTATGAAATATTACAATCAGCTACCAACATATACATACCGGATCGATCAAGGCCCAGGTTAACGACTGCCACCAGTATTGTTGGCCAACAGGGTGCTGGTGGAAACTGGGCTACTGTTGGCCGAAGGAGGAGAAGAGGGGGAAGGCATGCCCGAAGGCACGTAAAGGCTAGGACTGTGATAGTGAGGGTCGGAACTTTGAATGTTGGCAGTATGACTGGTATAGGGAGAGAGCTAGCTGATATGATGGACCGAAGGAAGGTTGGTATATTGTGTGTGCAAGAGACCAGATGGAAGGGGAGCAAGGCTAGGTGTATCGGAGGTGGGTTCAAATTGTTTTATCATGGTGTGGATGGGAGGAGAAATGGCATAGGGGTTATCCTGAAGGAACAGTATGCTAAGAGTGTTTTGGTGGTGAAAAGAGTGTCGGATAGAGTGATGTTTATGAAGCTGGAAATTGATGGTGTAATGTTGAATGTTGTTAGTGCATATGCTCCACAAGTTGGGTGTGAGATGGATGAGAAAGAAAAATTCTGGAGTGAGTTGGATGAAGTGGTGATGACTGTACCCAAGGGTGAGAGACTGGTGATTGGAGCAGATTTCAATGGGCATGTTAGTGAAGGGAACAGAGGGGATGAGGAAGTGATGGGTAGGTATGGTGTTAAGCAAAGGAATGCAGAAGGTCAGATGGTAGTGGATTTTGCAAAAAGGATGGACATGGCTGCGGTGAATACATATTTTTAAAAGAGGGAGGAGCATAGGGTGACATACAAGAGTGGAGGAAGATGCACACAGGTGGATTATATCTTATGTAGAAGGGACAGTCTGAAGGAGATTGGAGACTGTAAAGTGGTGGCAGGGGAAAGTGTAGTTAGGCAGCATGGGATGGTGGTTTGTAGGATGATACTGATGATCAAGAAGAGGAGGATGAGTGTGAGGACACCACCAAGGATCAAATGGTGGAAGTTGAAAAAGGGTAATTGTGAGGTGGAGTTCAGGGAAGAGTTAAGACAGGCACTGGGTGGCAGTGAAGAGTTACCGAATAGCTGGGTAACTACAGCAGAGCTAGTAAGAGAAATGGCTAGAAAGGTGCTTGATGTGACATCTGGAAAGAGGAAGGAGGACAAGGAGACCTGGTGGTGGAATGAAGAAGTACAGGAGAGTATACAGAGAAAGAGGTTGGCAAAGAAGAAGTGGGACTGTCAGAGAGATGAAGAAAGTAGACAAGAGTATAAGGAATTGAGGTGCATGGCAAAGAGAGAGGTGGCGAAGGCTAAGGATAAGGCATATGAAGAGTTGTATGAAAGGTTGGACACTAAGGAGGGAGAAAAGGACCTGTACCAAAGGGTTAGACAGAGGGACCGAGCTAGTAAAGATGTGCAGCAGGTAAGGGTGATAAAGGATAATGAGGGAAACATACTCACAAGTGAGGAGAGTGTGTTGAGCAGATGGAAAGAGTACTCTGAGGGGCTGATGAATGAAGAGAATGAGAGGGAGAGAAGGTTGGATGATGTGCGGATAGTGAATCATGAAGTGCAGTGGATTAGCAAGGAGGAAGTAAGGATAGCTATGAAGAGGATGAAGAATGGAAAGGATGTTGGTCCAGATGACATACCTGTGGAAACATGAAGGTGTTTAGGTGAAATGGCAGTGGAGTTTTTAACTAGATTGTTTAATGAAATCTTGGAAAGTGAGAGGATGCCTGAGGAATGGAGAAAAAGTGTTTTGGTACCGATTTTTAAGAATAAGGGTGATGTGCAGAGCTGTAGTAACTACAGAGGGATTGAATTGATTAGTCACAGCATGAAGTTATGAAAAAGAGTAGTGGAAACTAGGTTAAGAAGGGAGGTAATGATTAGTGATCAGCAGTATGGTTTCATGCCAGGAAAGAGCACTACAGATGCGATGTTTGCTCTGACAATGTTGATGGAGAAGTACAGAGAAGGTCAGAAGGAGTTGCATTGTGTCTTTGTGGACTTAGAGAAAGCATATGACAGGGTGCCTAGAGAGGAGTTGTGGTATTGTATGAGGAAGTCGGGAGTGTCAGAAAAGTATGTAAGAGTGGTACAGGATATGTACGAGGGTAGTGTGACAGCGGTGAGGTCTGCAGTGGGAGTGACGGATGCATTTAAGGTGGAGCTGGGGTTACATCAAGGATCAGCTCTGAGCCCTTTCTGATTTGCAATGGTGATGGACAGGTTGACAGACGAGATCAGACAGGAGTCCCCGTGGATTATGATTTTTGCAGATGACATTGTGATCAGTAGTGAGAGTGGGGAACAGGTGGAGGCGACCCTGGAGAGGTGGAGATATGCTATAGAGAGAAGAGGAATGAAGGTCAGCAGGACTAAGACAGAATATATGTGTGTGAATGAGAGAGTGGATAGAGGAATGGAGAGGATGCAGGGAGTAGACGTGGCGAAGGTGGATGAGTTTAAGTACTTGGGATCAACAGTTCAGAGTAATGGTGAGTATGGAAGAGAGGTGAAGAAGAGAGTACAGGCAGGATGGAGTGGGTGGAGAAGAGTGTCAGGAGTGATTTGTGACAGACGAGTACCAGTAAGAGTGAAAGGGAAGGTCTACAAGAGGGTAGTGAGACCAGCTATGTTATATGGACTGGAGACAGTGGCACTGACAAAAAGGCAGGAGTCAGAGCTTGACGTGGCAGAGTTGAAGATGTTAAGATTTGCACTGGGTGTGATGAGGATGGACAGGATTAGGAATAAGTATATTAGAGGGTCAGCCCAGGTTGGAAGGTTTGGAGACAAAGCCAGAGGGGCAAGATTACGTTGGTTTGGACATGTGCTGAGGAACAAAAAGGATAGGGAGAAGTAAAGAGAAGTCAAGGGGCTGGAGGGAGGGTAACCAGGACTGCAACAGTGAATACACTCGAACATCTACATTTATGGTAAGTGTACACAACTGTACTATGCTCTTCGTGTTTCACTGCTGAAGTAATCACATTTGGGTTGATTCCCAAAGCTGAGGATGGGTGGATGCAGTCAAGAAGTATTATGGCTGGCAAGCAGGCCCTGTAAGACTGCTGTAGCAAATCCAGCTCTGGATTTAGAAAAGATAGGTAAGTGGTAATGCTTGGAGAAGGTGTGTACAGATCTCCAGGTTGCAGCTTCCAGGATGTCCCTGGCAGGGACTCCCCTGAGAAATGCTGTAGAGGTTGACGTAGCCCTAGTGGAATGTGTTCTGATCCCCTGTGGGGCAGGTTTCCCATGATGTTTGCAGCAGAAATGGATGCAGTGTGCTATCTATGTAGAAATAGTTTGCCCTCTGCCCCTGCAGCCAAACTAACTAGCAGCTGGTCAGATTTTCAGAAAGGTTTAGTCCTGTCCAGATAGAACCTAAGCTGCCTGTGGACGTCCATGGAGTGCAGGATCCTTTCCCCTGTATTCTGAGGACTAGAGAAAAAGGTTGGCAAATGAATGGATAGGTTTAAAGCCACACTAGATACCACCTTTGACATAAATGATGGGTTAGTCCTGAGGGAACCCTGTCTGCATGGAAGATAATAAAGGGTTCCACGGCCATAAGGGCCTGCAATTCAGACACTCTTCTTGCTGAAGTGATGGCTAGGAGTAAAGCTGTTTTCCTGGAGAGGAATTTTAACTCTGCTGAAGCAGCAGGTTCAAAGGGTGGAAGCATTATTTTTTTTTCCAATACAAAGTTAAGGTCCCAGGCTGGAGTGGGAGCTCTCCTGGGGGGGGGGTCTTAAATTTCTGGCTCCTCTCAAGAACTGTTTGACCAGAGGATGAGAGAAGTGGCGTGGCTCAGTATTATCGTGAGCTGAGATGGCAGAGGCATGAATCTTAAGTGAAGAGAACAATAGGCCTTTGTGGAACATTTCTGTTAAGTAATCTAGTATATGAGGTAAGCTGGGCACATTTGTGTCCATTCCTTGAGACTGGCTCCAAGAACAGTATATTTTCCACTTTTCTGAATAGGATTTTTTAGTAGTAGGCCTTTTTGATGAGGGTTCAGGGGATGAACCAGGCTGCTAGGTTCAGGGTTTGTAAATGAGGATGAAAAATCTGGCCAGCAAAAATCTGTGACAGCAGGGAGGGAAGGCAGGTGTCAAGGTGGCAGTACTGTCAGACTGCGCAAAAGTGGGTACCAGTGCTGGTGTGGCCAGTCTGGTGCAATCAGGATTGTCCTTGGCTTGTCCTGTTTGGTCTTTAGTAGAACCTTCGAGAGGAGGTGCAGAGGGGTAAAGGTATAGATTGAGAGGTTTTCCCATGTAAAGGGCAGAACATCCACTTTCCATGCTTGGCTGTGGAGAGTTCTGGTGCAATATTTGCTCAATTGAAAGTTCTGAGGGGAAGCAAAGAGGTCCACCTCGGGTGCCCCCCACCTGTGGATCAGCAGCTTGAATGATTTGGGTTCCAGTTTCCACTTGTGCGGCTCCATTAGACTTCTGCTTAAGTCATCTGCCAGTGAATGTAGTTTGCCTGGCAGGAATTGAGCTTGTAGGTGCACTTGGGTGCCCAAGGCTGTGTCCCCCAAAGCCATGGCTAACCTGCCGAGTGGGTAGGAATGGGTTCTCCCCTGCTTGTTTATGTACCACATAACTGTGGTGTTGTCTGTCTTTATCAATAGTTGCCCTGGAAGAATAAGGCGTTTGAAGGCTGTCAGAACATTCTGTACAGCTAACATTTTTTTTTTATTAATATGCAGGTGCATTTGCTTTGGGCTCCATTTGCCTTGAATACCTTGTCCTGCCACGTGAGCCCCCCATGCATAGTCTGATGTGTCTGTTATTAGGGTTTGGGTGGCAGGGGGTAGAGTGAAAGGGAGTCCTTTGTTGTGGTAGCAGGCCTCTGCCCACCAAAGAAACTCTGCCCTTAAGCAAGGAATGATAAGAATCATTGTTTCCAGGTCCTGAGAAAGTTGACACCAGAGACTTTTTAAGTACCATTCTTGCATATGGAATTAGTAGAATGCAAGAAGCCATGAACCCTAGGGCTTGCAGTATTTTTCTTGCAGATAGTTGGGTTTTGGTGGCCAGTAGATTGAAGTAGTTTGTCAAATACATTTGTTTTTTTCTGGAATGAGGAATGTCATCTGGGAAGTTGTGTTCAAGCTTGTTCCCAGGAATACAATCTATTGGTTGGGTACCTGATGTGATTTCTTTTCGTTGATGGTGTACTCCAGTGAAGTGAGAAGACTCTTTACAAATGTCAGGTGCTGGAGTAGCAATTTCTGACTGTCCGACTGAATAAGGCAATCATGCAGGTATGTGTAAATTTGAATTTTTCTCTGCCTGCAATATGCAATGGCTGGAGCTAGGCATTTTGTGACTACCCTGGGCGCAGATGATAAGCCAAAGGGAAGTGCAGAGAATTGATAATGCATTGAGCCTGCTCTGAAACGTATGTATTTCCTGCAAGATTCCCTTATGGGGATGTGCACATAAGCTTTTAAGTTTAGGGTGGCTAGCCAGGAGTCCTTGGCTAGCACAGGAAGCAGCTGTTGGAGAGTAAGCATCTTGAACCTTGGAACCACCAGGAAGGTGTTGAGAATAGACAGATCCAGGATAGGGCGCCAAGAGTTTTCTTTCCTGGGGACCAGAAACAGTCTGGAGAAGAAACCTTGTCCCCTATGCTCTGCTGGGACAGGTCGAATAGCCTTAATACTGAGAAGTGAAAGTACCTTGCTTTTGGGCCTCTGCCCACTGGCTTGGGGGGAGGACTGGCCATCCGCTTGGGGTTGGCAGTGAGTGGAAGTAGAATCTGTATCCCTGGGATACAATGTTCAATACCCATCTGTCCTAGGTGATGTACGCCAAGTTTTTTGCATGTAGGTCAAGTTTTCCTCCTAAGGGTGCAAGTACTTGGGTAAGGTTTGCAAGAATTAAGGATAAGTCATTGTGAGATTTTACCATAGGATGTTGGCTTACTACTCCCTATTTTAGAAGTGGGAGCACTCCATTGCTTAGATCTGTGCATACCCTGAGACTGTAATCGTGGTGGTATGCTGCCCCTGGGTTAGGACTGAGAATGTCTGGGAGGGACTGGAAAGGACCAGTTTTCTGAAGGCCAATGCCTACTGAATCTAGGTGGCTGTACCTGTAGGAAATAAGTAAGAGTTTGCATAGATTTAGCTTTTTCCCCCATCTTTTTGAGGACTTCTTCTGCTTTATTGCTAAACAGGCATTCTTGATTTAGTGGTGCATCTAGTAATTTTGCTTTGACATAGTCTGGCAAGATATGTTCCTTAAGCCAAGCATGCCTTTTAAGAACAGGCCCAGTGACAGCAGCCCTGCAAGATGCTTCTAAAGCATCAAAACCACATTGCAAAGTATGTTTTCCAAGTTAGTTAGCAGAATGCATTAACTCTTGTAAATCTTTATGTTCTGCACTATCTGGAATCAACATAATTTTCTGTTTAATTAGCTCCATAATATGTTGCTGATACTTTAACATATGAAACTGTCAATTTAAAGCCGTGATGGCAAGAGTAGCAGAGGTGTATATCTTCTTACCCCATCTATCTAAAGCCCTAGAGTCCCTGTCCGAAGGGGTACGGCTTTTGGCTATTGTAGCCTTAATGCCTTTAGGTCCCTGGGAAATGGTCTCTGGATCCGCAGTAGGATTCTTAAAGAGGAACTTGTGGGAGTCAGGTACTCTGTAGTACCTGTCAGGATTCCTGGCCGCTGGAGGCAAGGTATCAGGGGTAAGGCTGGATTCCAAGAAGACATCATCTACAATCTCCAGAACAGGAGGTACAGCTAGAGGCCTGTGCTGAGGCAAGTCTAAAAATTCTCTGAGTCTCTTTTTGGACTGTGGGTAGCCCTGACATTCCTAGCAGAAATGCTCTCTTAAACTATGCAAGGTTTCACCAAAGGAAAAGTCCTCTGGAGGGGAGGCAGAGGGGATGAAATAATTTGCATCTGAATCCTCATAGGTAGATAAGGGAATGTCCTGGTAATCAGAGGGATCAGAGTCATCAGGCTCACGGTCTGCAGAATCAGAAGGAAAATCAATCCTTTGTCTCATAGAGGGGGAAGGCTGGCTTCCCCTAATTAAAGTTAATAGGTCTTCAGCCATTCTAAGCATTTGTTTCCATGGCATGGGAGCTTGAGCATGTGCTTTGGTCGTTGGTTTTCTAGGCGAAGTGAAAACTCTGGGCCTGAGAAACTCTGTAGTTTTATTCTAAAACAAAGATGTCAGTTTAATACGAACATCAGAAGGTTGGAATACACCCACAGAAGCCGGTGCCTGCACAGTGGCTCTGGACCGATCCAAGATACAAACATCCACAGGATCCATAGTCAAAGAAGCAACTTGTGGTATACCGGACTCCGAAAGTGTCTCAGTAGAGGCCTGCGAATCTGTAGAAGTGGGTATCAGGGGCTGCGAAGATGCCTCACTGAGTACCGGCCTATGCGGTCTGTCTCTGTCTTTATCCTTATGTTTTTTCGGAAGATCAGTAGTCAGATGGCTTATTGAAGCCATTTCAGAATACAGAGAACAAGAGCGAAATAATTTAGTGACAAAAATAGCCTGACGAATAGTTCGGGCGTTGAACAAGGCACAAAACAGACAGCAAGGAACATCATGGTCTGGGCCTAAACAGATGGTGCAGTAAGAATGAAACTCTCTATGAGGTATTTGCTTTCCACAGGCCAGACAATTATTAACTTTTTCTGACATCAGTTAGAACAAGAAAAAAGGATCCCCAACGGGGTACTTATCTTTTAGAAGACTTCGGGTCTAAAACACGAAAAACGAAAATTTCAGGAGGCGGCCGACCGGCACTTGCGAACTGCTTCTGCTTTGGACACTGCACGGCAAGAAAGACTGATGTAATGGCATCGGCTGCATGTTTTATACCCATGATGTCCTGACGTCATGGAAGAAGCGACAGCATCCGACACAGAAATCCCAAGACTCTGGTATTCAGGCCGACGGAGGGCTATCTGCAGGCAGATAACCCAAGTGTGATGACTGCAACAGTGAATCACAAAGAACATCAAACCATTCTGACTGTTCTTGTTTACTGTGCACTACCTGCCTACCTGTATCCTCATCATGGCCAATGCAAGGTCTACCGTAATTACAGTTTGACAGTACCCAGACCAGGAAACCATTGGGAGGCTTGGGTCCATGAAAAAAAAAAAACATCCTGACTTTTCAAAGTTAGTGTGCGCTACCTGGGCTCTATATCCCATTCATGACAAGAGCAAGGAATACTGTAGCCACTCTGTGTCAGCCTCTATATGGGAAAATCATTGATAGATGTGAGAGAAAGAAAAACAAATTCTTACTGCTGTTGTTTATTGTGCTCTACCTATCCACCTGTATTTCTACTTTGAGGAATGCTGCAGTCTCTGTGTACCAGCCCTCAAACAAGGAAAGAACCAAGAGGCTCAGGAAAAAGGAAAATATCTTGACTACTTTTATTTAGTCTGCCCTGCCTGCCTGCCTGCATCCCAGTCATGGATGCTGTAAAGACTACTATACACATTGTGTACCAGCCGTCAAACCAGGAATGCAAAGGGGGAGCTTAGAAAAAAAAATTGTGTTTACTAACATTTAGTGTGTATACCTGCCCACCTGTGTCCCAGTTATGAATGCTGTGAGGACTACTGTAGCTAATGTGTGACAGCCCCCACCCCAGGAAAGCATTGAGAGGCTCCTAGCAAAGAAAAAACACTCTGACTATTCTTTTTTAGTTACCTGAACAGCAGCAGACTTTGTTCCCTACAAATGGCATGGGTACCTTTAGTAAGACTTCATTGCAAGTCAGTGTCCTTTGGGTGAAACTTTTATACTGAGTTAATGTTCCCTTATATAAGGAGTACAGGATGTCTCCAGTACTTTATTAACAGCCATCCCCTTCACAGTCCTGTCAAACACACTGTTTCTTTTCCTTAACCACTATGGATAAGGGCGTTAATTGCCTTGGGACAATTTTCTCTCACAACAGGGCTCTGTCTTTCACTGGTGCAGTGCAGAGACCAACATTTAAAATAGCCTTTTGGGTCAAGACACATCCCTGTAATGTGCACTAGAAACTACTTAAATATAAAAAGAAAGCAACTATTTTACAGTTCTTATCGGGGTTACTTCCAGGATCTGAAGAAGGCTTTGATAGCTGAAAGCGCTAATCCGTTGTTTGTTGTTTTTTGTCTTGTTGAGATACAGCTCTGAATAAATCGTTGAGATACGTTTTATGGTGCGGTGCATCACTCATCTTTTAGTTATTGTTGTGATTTTGCTGAGCAAGCTTAAACGGAACATTCTTCTGCCTTTTTGACCCTTAAAAATAAAGGAAGGCTCTGGATTCATGGGTATGTATGATAATTTGAGCATATGTAGAGATGTATGTTATATGAAACCAAGAAAAAAAAATCACCTTTAATACAAAAATATTTAAATGATTTCAAGACATACTGCTAAGACACTGAGTCATATCCATTTTACAGCTCAAACAAAGCCAACTGAGGGACTGTGACGTCTCTACTCACTCTTGTGACATTGAAAAATAAGAGCAGGAAATCAGGATTTCCTTCTCCAGATTCAAATTTTACTCTATGATGATAACACGTTCATCTAAAAGTCAGGATTATAACCCACATATGTCTCAGGCAACAGAAAGCAGAAAGGGATGTTGCCAAGCTTAGGGAGCCTACAACAACTAAGGTAACAAACAATGATCCTGTAGAGGTATTAGAAATATTTTAAAAATTCTATGAAAGTCTGTATGAATCAGAGAAATATGGTAATCAAGAAAAGATACACACTGACAAGTTTATGGAAGAATTAAATATATCAAGGCTAGAGTTAGATGAGGCTCAATTACTAATGGTTAGGATAGGAGGAGATGAGATAAAAGTTGTGATGTACAACCAATCTACACGAAAGTCCCCAGGAACAGATGGTATTCTTGTGGAAGTTTGGAAGCTAGAAGGGAAAAACTCATAAAGATCTGGAAGGTTTTGTTTAGTAGTACTTTAAGAGGAGGAGAAGTACTAACATCCTGGATGAAAGCAGTGGCAGCTGTAATACCTAAAGAGGGTAAAGATTCATCAGATCCAGCTTCATACAGGCCAATTTCAAAACTAAACCATGACTATAAAGTGTTCATGTCTATAATAGCTAAAAGAATGGTAAAAGTAATGCCAAAAATCATAGATATGGATCAATGTGGTTTTGTGGAGGGGAGGCAAACATTTGACAAGATTAACAGAACACTGAAGGAAGAAGAAAGTAGGAAAATGCCATTGTTGTTGGTAGGTCTTGATGCAGAGAAAGCATTTGACATAGTAAGCTCTGACTTCATGAGCAGGGCAATGGAAACATTTACATTTCCTGAAAAAATTATAAGGTTGATTAGAAGGATATAAGAGGGATCGGAGGTGAAAATTAAAGTGGGTTGGGTCTTCTCTGATAATTTCTGCTTGAGCAGAGGAACCAGCCAGGGGTGTCCTTTTTCCCATTTGTTATTAGCTTTATAATTAGAATCATTGGCAAAGAAAACAAGGGACTCAGAAATTCAAGGATATAATTGGTATGGTAGTCAAGAAAAGCTGGCTCTATTGGCAGATGATATTACTTTATACTTGACAAAACCGGAAAGAGACATTACAGTGTTGTGGAACATTTTGAGTCAGTTTCAAATCTTTTCAGGATACAAAATTAATTAAGCTAAAACAAAGGCAATAGCGGTAAATTATGTACCCAGAAATGAATTGGTTCAGCAATATCCATATTTATGGGGACATGATAACATGAAGTAGTTAGGATTAAAAATGATTCTGGTATGGCAGCTAAGGATATGAGGGAAGAGACTAAACAAAAGATAATACAAAAACTGAGAAAATGGAAGCTTTGTTATATGGATGTGTATAGTAAGATACAAACAGTTAAAATGTTTTTAGTCCCCGACCCCTAACTGGAAAAAGCCGAAAGACTAAGTCTTAGACACAGGTCAGGCATATTATTATTAACCAGAGGAAAAGTTGGGGATAATTAATAAAGAGGTGAAGGACTTTATCTGGAAGGAGAAGACAGCAACAGTCAAGAGGGATAAACGGATTCTTCCAGTAGAACAGGGCAGATTGGGATTACCTGGTTTGAAGAGTATTTCAGAGCTACACAGTTAAGCCTCCTATACATAGCAGAAGCAGAAAATTATAATTCAAAGTGGAAAGGGATGATGATGATGATGAAACAGGGGGGAAGCTCAAGAAACAAGGAGAGACAGGGATTTTGGATGCCGGCCTTTAAGGAGAATACCAATAATCATACAAAATATTATATCTATAAAGTAGCAGAAAGTATCCTAAGAACTAAGCCAACAAGGGAATGGAGAAAGGAGATTCTGCTGATAGGGATGACTGCAATTAGGGATATAGGCAATAGGGGGCTGGATTTTATTGGAGATAACTGGCAAAAGAACCAAGGTACTGGGAGCAAATATCTAGAGGGGGAAAGATGATAGAATGGGAAGTCGCCAAGAATTTATTTGGACTGCTGGTTAGAGATTGCCTTCCCTATCAAGGCTTGATATCAGTGTATAGGCAAAGAGAAAGAAGTGTGGGGGGGTTCTAATCCAAAGACCAGCACTGGTAGAGTTTTTAGTGGCATTTAGAACAGAAGCTGCCATTAAAAAAAGGGATAATTAATACAGCATATAAAATATTGCATGGTAACTATAAGAATCAATCAGCAGACGTTAGAAAGGATTGGGAAGAGAGACCGGATAAGCACTTCACAAATAAACAATGGGAGGATGTATCTATGTCTCCCAAATATGCAACATAATCTAGAAGACTTAGGATTTTTGTAGACTCCAGAGAATATTTCCTCAAGTAGACAGCAAGTGTTGGAGGTGTGATGGGAAGAATGAGGTAATTGGGAACATATTTTTTGGGAGTACAGTGAGTTGGCGGATTGTAAGGATTCCCTGCAGGAAGCACTGTTGGAGATGCTGGGTGGGCAGACTGGTGTGATGACGGAAATGATTTTTCTGAGCTATGATGCAGAATCAGAATTGCCTAGACATGGTAAGGCCTTGCTGTGTCTAATTATGGTGGCTGCCAAAAAAGCAATTACTAGAAAATGGAAATCAAAATCTAAACCAACTATACTAGAAGTAGTGAACATAGTAGCAAAGATAAGACAACCGGATATGAGATCTTTAGAAAAGGGTAAGAATAAACTACATACGAAAAAATAGTAATTGTGGGAACAATATATACAGCGGAGGAATGAGGTTTAAAATAAGGCAGGATGTGAATGAGCTACATATGTAATGTTTGACTGAAAATGATCTGGTAGATTGTAAGTGATATATAATGTTTGTAGCTGGGAGTGTGTCAGTATGGTTTGTGATGTAAAATGCTTGCAAATAGGATTGTGTCTGTGTGGTTTGTTTTCATTTATATAAATGTATGATTGCCTATGTTGTAAGTAAGATGTTTCTTGTTTAAAAAAAGGGCAGGAACTGAATAATTTATTTAATGTTGCTTAGGCTGTATGATATATAGCAATATATGCGAAGTATGTTGTTGTTGTGTCTTTCGGCCTATAGGGGTATCCACAGCGGAACTCCGGTCCACTAATGTTTGGTAGTGGATTTTTACGTGCCGAGTTACCAGCCCTGACGCACAACCTTCAACGAAGGCATGCCCATTCACGCATGCTTCCACACAGAAGACACTCTAGCCGAGAATCGAACGCAACAACGTCTTGCTGTGAGGCGACAACGCTGCCGCAGCACCACTACCGCGGGATAATGTTTATAAACATGAACTTGTTAATACAGTTTGATTACTTTTACAGAAATGTAAATTTGCCTATGTCACAAGTGTTAAAAGAGGATTATAACCCACATACATAAAGTTACAACTCCAAGAAGACCTTAAAATATCCCAGTCTCAATATACATTGCTTCTGAACACTAGAAAGCTAATCCTTAACTCCTGTAAAATATAAGCAATTGTCTATGCAATACTAAACAAAAACACTAGTTCACGTGTCAGCAGACTGGCACAATTTAGACCATAACAACAGACCTCCAGAAACAACAACACAATCCCTAAGTATCTGGGCTTGTGGCTGGACTAGAACCTTAACTTCCAACTCCACATCAAACATATGGGGTCAAGAATTCAAAAAGTCCTGTGCTGAGCATGAAAAAAATCTAATTTTCTTTCAGCATCTGGTACAGAGGACAGTGGTAAGGGAAATATTCAGGCACAGTTAAAATACAAATTTATTCTCATTGCCAAGATGAACTTTCTTCAAACCACCTCTCAAATAATATTTTCCACTTCATTATCCTAGCCCCCTGAACTGCAGACCACTGTTTACTTCTAAGAAAAGCACAGAGGCTTCCAGTCCAACAAAGATTTAATCTTATGTAAGGTTCCATTCAATTCAAACTTCTTATTCTATACTCATTTTAATACCTTGCAGGTATCCTCTTAGTAACAGAAACAAGCTCCGTTAACAGCCTGAAAATGCACGATCTGCTCTAGCTTTCTATACCAAAGACATTGAACTAATCACTCCTTTTCAACAGTAGGCCATAAAACATGGGAATCTACCTCACCCAGCATCAAAAACAATTAGTTATGTACTCACCATAACGATAGATGTATGTGGTCCATCTCGCCTACATTCATTACTGATGGGCTCAGAGCCGAGAATCGGCTCCGACTCAGCCACTATAACTAGCACGAAGTCTCTAATTGGCTGGGCTAAGCCTGTATCCCAGGATGCACCACGCCCAAACCCCCAGATCTTGTTTGCCACAATATAATCATTACACATACATAACCCCACAGGAACACACAGCAAGAAGAGAGAAAAAATAATATCCTCAGAAGGGTCTACGAATATAAATTTCCTCCAAGTCCACCAGGAAGGGGGAAGGTGGGTGGGTACGTAAGAATGTAGGCGAGATGTACCACATACATCTATTGTTATGGTGAGTACATAACTAATTGATGTAATGTGGTCCTATCTCACCTACATTCATTACTGAAGGGACAGCGTCCCTAGCACCTATATCCTGGGAGGCTCATGGGAAAACACTCCTGAGCACCGTGGAACCAAAGGAAGCCCGGCCTCTAGAAGCCACTTCCAGCTTATAATGAGAAATAAAGGTGTGTGGGGAAGCCCAGGTGGCTGCCGTGCAGATTTCATCCAAAGAGAGCCTAGCATGAAAAGCCACTGAGGTAGCCATAGCCCTGGTAGAATGCGCCTTAACTGGGAAAGGTAAATCTCTACCTGCCGATGTGTAAATAAATGAGATACAGTCCTTAATCCACCTTGCAATAGTGCCTTTGGTCACAGGGCTACCAATCCTGTTCTCCGAAAAGGACACAAATAACTGATCTGATTTCCTCTCTTGTTTTGTCCTGTGCAAATAAAACCTCAGTTGTCTACGTACATCCAATTGGTGAAATTTGAATTCTGCCTTGTTTGAACAGTGTGGGAAAAACACCGGTAACTCAATGGATTGGTGAAGACAGAAGGTAGAAGAAACCTTAGGAAGAAAGGAAAGTTGAGTCTCAAGGATATTCTATCTTTATGAAAAATCAAATAAGGAGGTTTAACAGAAAGGGCTTGAAGCTCTGATACCCGTCTAGCTGAAGTAATGGCCACCAGAAAGTCTGTCTACCAAGACAAATATTTTAATTCACAAGTGGCTGCAGGCTCAAAGGGAGAAGAAGTTATGGCTCTAAGCACCAAGTTTAAATCCCATGGCAAAACTGGCTGTGAAACTGGGGGACGAAGTAACCAGGCTCCTTTTAGGAATGCTTTACACAGTTTATGGCCCATGAGGGAAGGCTCATATGAAACGTGAAAATTAGAGATTGCCGCCAGCTGTACCTTAATAGTGGAGGCAGTGGAACCTTGTCTGAAAAGCATTGCCAAAAAATCCAAAACTGCCGTCACAGGGGCTGTAAAGGGATCTAGATTATGTGACTGGGCCCAGATAGCAAATCTCTTCCATTTACTGGAGTATATCTTTCTAGTAAATGGCTTGTGGGAAGAAGATAGGATATGTACCACTTCCGGTGTAAAGGAAAGCTGTCTGACTAAGGACGGAAGTGGAGAAGCCAGGCAGTGAACTTGAGGGTTCGCAGGGATGGGTGGAACTGCCCTGACAGATGAGTCAATAGGTCTGGAACTGGATCCAGAATCCAAGGACCGTCCATGGTATATCTCCGGAGAAAGGGGAACCAAACTTGACGGGGCCAGTGTGGTGCGATCAAAATCATTTTGCTTCCCAAGGAAGTTGCCTTCTGAATCACTCTTGGCAGCAGAGGAAACGGAGGGAAGGCGTAGAACAGACCGGGGGGCCAATCGTGGACTAGAGCGTCCCTGGGTGACACCCCCTGAGGGGGGATCAGAGTGAAGTAACTGCTGCACTTGGCATTGAGGGGACTGGCAAAGAGGTCGCAGCAAGATAGACCCCATCTGGAGAAGATCTGGGCAGCAACTCGATCGTTCAGGGACCACTCGTGAGGCATCAGAATAGCTCTGCTTAGCCTGTCTGCTATCACACTGGACTTCCCCGGAATGTGCATTGCCACTAGAAAGCATTGGGAAGACACCGCCCAATTCCACACTCTTATGGCTTCTCTGCAAAGGGGATAGGACTTGGTTCCCCCCTGCCTGTTCAGGTACCACATGACTGACATGTTGTCGGAAAGAATTGAAATAGTTCCCTTGGGAAGAGAGCTGTGAAGTGCCTGCAATGCTAGTAGCACCGCTCTCATCTCCAGGACATTTATATGCAAGTGTACCTCGTGATCTTGCCACATGCCTTGGATCGTCCTGCCCAGATAATGCCCCCCCCCCCCGTCTGGGAGGCATCCGTGGTCACTGTGGCAGTAGGGGGCGGAGGGTTCAGGGATCTCCCTTTGTTCAGATTGGGTGAATGAAGCCACCAACGCAGGTCCTGTCGGCATTGTTCCGTTATAAGAATCGGATGAGACAGAGGGAATTCTTGAAAGGACCACTGGACCGAAAGAAGCCACTGGAGTATCCGCATATGTAGCCTGGCCAGGGGTACTAGTAGGATGGTGGCCGCCATGGAACCTAGTAACTGAAGAACAAGTCCGGCTCGGACCTTTTTCAGAGGTAATAAGGCCAAAACTTGAGCCTGTAGCACTTTTATTCTTTCTGTAGGAAGGAAAGCCCTCATTTCTACGCAAACTAGCTCTGCGCCGATAAATGCAACACGTTGTGATGGCAGCAAGACAGATTTTTGCCAGTTGAAAGTAATCCCTAGGAGTTGACCCAAGTTGATGGTGGCCTCCGTGGCTCGAACAAGTAGATGCCTGGTGGGGGCGGTGAGAAGCCAGTCGTCTAGGTAAGGAAACACCTGGAATCCTAGACGTCTCAGGTGAGCAGTCACCACTGCCAGACATTTGGTAAACACCCTGGGGGCTGTGGTGAGACCAAAGGGCAGGGCTCAGAATTGGAAATGACAGGCTCCCAGCCAGAAGCGTAAGTGATTCCTGGAGGCCTTGTTTATCTTGATGTGATAATAGGCATCCTTGAGATCGATGGAGCACATCCATACTCCTTTTTCCAACAAGGGGAAAATGGTTTGAAGAGTGACCATTCGGAACTTGGACTTCCTGACGAAGCGGTTTAAACGGCTAAAATCCAGGATGGGCCTCAAGTCCCCTGTTCTTTTCGCACCAAAAATAACCTTGAGTAAGTTCCTGATCTGATCTGGTCTGAGGGGACTGGTTGGATGACTCCTTTTTCCAGCAGCTTTGAGACTTCTAACACTGCTTGATCCCTTTGACTGGGTGGAACGTCTGGGACTCTCTTGGATGGCGGAGGGGGTACGATAAAGGGAATGGTGTAACCTCCGGCAATAATTTGAAGCACCCATCGATCCTGAGTGATGTTTCCCCAGGCTTGAAGATGCTTCGAGAAACGACCCCTGACTGGCTCCAGAGAGGAATAGCTGGGCAGTCCCTCAGGGACGTTGGTAGAAGGAACCACGAAAGGACTTGCGGTCTCCTGAGTTCCGGGGGCCTCCCCCGCCCCTAGGGCAATGTCTTCCAGAGTAATTCCCCCTCCTCTGCCTCTGGAGGGGGGGTCACCATGATGGTCAGGAAAAGACTTCTGAGATCTCTTGAAGTACATCTTTCCTCCCCTCTGCACCTTGGGATAAGGTCTAGAGGGAAGCGAAAAATGGGCCCCTACGGCAGACAAAGTCTTACCCTCCTGCTCACATCTGGTGAGAGTGTCTTTCACTTTGGGTCCAAAGAGGGAGGACCCGTCAAAGGGAGCATCCGTGAAGGAAGACTTGAAGGCCTCCACGAAGTGACACAGGCGCATCCAGGCTTGCCTCCTAAGGGCTACGCCTGCGCTAGCTGCCCTACCCGCCCCCTCGGCTGCATAGGATATGAGCCTCATGGATGAGATAACAATAGATGACAGGGTAGACAACTGGGCGTTGACAGTCTGGTTTACCACCTCAGGCAAGTTACCCGACAGAGTATCTCCCAAGTCCTTGAGGAGATCTCTTTGGAGCCTCGTAAAATGACACAGATAATTCAACGACCGCAAAGTAAAGGTCGCTGAAGACAGGGTACACTTTCCATACCGAACCATACTCCTAGACTCCTTGTTAGGAGGATGAACATAAGCAGAAGCCTCTGCAGCTTCTTGCTGAGTGGCAGATGCCACCACCATGGCATCTACAGGAACTCCTTTTATCAAGAACTCTTTCCCAGGAGGCACAGACAAGAACTTATTTGGGCGGCTGGGAACCGGTTCCACAGAGTCAGGGTGTTCCCACACCCTTCGACAAATAAGGTCCAACAATTCATCAAAGGGTGGAGACACCCAGGAGGCAGAAGGTCAGGCTCCGAAGGCCTTGAGGAAGACCGACTCCTCCTCAGAGGGGGTTTTGGAAGGCCAGTCGCCTCTCTGTCTCAAAATCTCCAGGATGTCGAAGAATGAGACATCATCGGAGGACGACTTTGGGGACTCCTCTGCATCATCGAGGTCGGTGTTTGAGGTGATAGACTCATCTGGGGAGTCTATGTGCTTCCTCTTACACAACTTCTTTCTGGGAGGCTCTTCAGGCAAAGACTCTGAAGGGCCCTCAGAAAGCAGGGGAACACGCATGGGGGTATCCTCAGGCCTTCGAGCCCCGCTGCCTGCTGATAGAGAGGCATCAGATGCTCTAGTCGCAGTGTCCGGGAAAGGAGTGGTTGACTTGAGTGATGTCACCGAAGACCTGGCCAGTGTGCTCCTCATGGCCTCGAAGGCGGGTCCACCTGAATCCAAGGAGCGACCTGTCTCCGAGACCACAATTGGTACAGGGGTTCCCCCGGCCAAAGCACCAAGAGGGAGACTTGGAGCCGAGGTCTGGAGCCCCGATGTATCCATCTCGGGTCCGACCGACGAAACCTGAGTGCCAAAACCATTAGATGGAACCGAAAAGGTTGGAGCCAAGGTCGGAGCCGAAAAACTCAAAAGGGGTTTCGGAGCTGACCCAAGGACCACACTCGACTTAGAACACTCCGGCTCCGATGACACAGAGGTGGTTGGAGGAGGAATAATCGGAACCGATAAATGGGCAGGCTCCGGAGCCGACTGGGCTGGAGCCGAGAATAATTTTGTTAACACTGGTGACTGGAGGAGCCTCTGCACCACCCTATCCAAATCCGAATCAGACAACCTGGAGGACTTGGAGGACACAGAAGGGGGTCGAGAAGTCTTCTCTAATGGATCCAACGTAAAGCTGGGAGAATGGCTCCGAATCGGCTCCAAGACAATTTAAGCCGAAGTCGGCTCCAACACAACAGAAACCTCCTTCGGCTCCAGCGGCAGTGGAACCAAAGAAGCCGTCTCCAGTACCGACAGCATCTCCTGCAGCTCCGAGACCAATAGAGCCGAGGAAGATGAAACAATCTTTAATCTTTTCTCCGATGGCTCTGACGAACTAGACGGAGCCGGAGATCTCTTTTTTGTCTTCGATTTCCCGCTAGGGGGAGAAGACGCCAAAGCTTCTTCAAAGGCAGGTTTTACCAGGCCCTTGAGAATCAACTTATTTTTTCTCTCTTGCAAGACCCTGGAACTAAACGAATGACACACACTGCAGGAATCTTGCAAGTGTATAGCGCCCAAACAGTACACACAGATGGCATGGCCATCAGTCAGAGACATCTTATAGGAACATCTGGCGCACTTTTTAAAACCAGAAGGCCTATGCTCCTTCTGATCTTTGCCTGACATTTCAAATCTCCACACAAAACCAGACGCCAACACGAAAGGGAAAGGAGGAAGGGACTCTAACTCAAACGTCCCTAAAACCAACAAGGAAACACACCGAACAGGGCTAAGGCCCTCTAACTTAAACACAAGGATACCACAACTATAACTAAAAATGGAAAAAGTCACAAAACACCAAATACACAGAATGTAGCTATTAAAATAGCTTTTGGTTGGAAAAAAATTACAGGAAACTAAGTAAATAGCTCAAATAAGGTACTTAGCCACAGCCAAGCTCGAGACCACGTCTTCACTCAACGAGCGGCAAACGAGATCTGGGGGTTTGGGTGTGGTGCATCCTGGGATACAGGCTTAGCCCAGCCAATTAGAGACTTTGTGCTAGTTATAGCGGCCGAGTCGGAGACGATTCTTGGCTCCAAGCCCATCAGTAATGAATGTAGGTGAGATAGGACCACATTACATCATACAGACACTATTTTTTTTCAGAATTTATAGCCTACCTACAGGAACCTACAAATTGTAGATGCTTTAAGCACAATAAACCACACAGATCTCTTAATATACTGATTCACATCACTTAAGGACCTATGCAAATAATACAGCAGCCTCACAACGGGAAGTTCTGTAATTATGACTGCTTCACAAAGGCCACCTCTCAGCTCATCTTTCTCCCTCTTTCACTTTTTCCCTTTTATGGCTCTAACCCTCTCACTTGTGAACTGTCTTCTAATTCAGCATTTCCATTAACTCAACATATCCCATGTGTTATAAAACAACAGGCAACCTGTTTTACCAAAAAATGTGAAGACTTAGACATGCTGTGTATGTTTATGGCTTGTAAACATCTATTACATTCAAACTGTGATTCCTTTATACTTTAAAGATATGCTTAATTGTTATTTTAGCATGCTAATATACTATAAGTTAAGACATCACTAATTACGTGCACACCATATGCATTTTTCTGTATTTGTACTCTTATTTTTCTTTCCTGGTAGGAACATAGAATAGGATCACATGTGGATAATGTTGTACATCAGTTAACGAATATAAATAAATAAGTACATGAAAGGCTTGATCATATCATTACACTTTATGTAGAATGATTACAGTTCAAGAGGTACACTTAAAATTGTTGTAGAGACTATCTACTTCGGTGTACACACTCTGCAACCGTTGTAATGCTGTTACTAATTAATAAATACTACTTCTTCTTAGTCATAAGTAAATTCAGTCTGAATCCCATGCACAAACCACATTATCATAATCTTACTGTGAATACTTGATTCCAATAACACTTCTGGACCCTTCATTCCACTGATAAAGCAGGAACCCGTTACTATATTAATCCTTCTGAAATTTCTTATGTCAGCTATCAAGTCTGATCAGAAACTACAAATTTTTCATCACTGATTTTCTGTTGGCTTTTTTTTGTAGTACAAGGAAGTGTTTACTTATTTGTTTAACACTTTTTAGTTGTGTGGATAGACTGGCCAAGAGACCTTTTCCAGTCATTACCTGGACCAGAAGGCAAATACAATAGTACACATAAAACACAAAAAAAGTACAGAGACAGGTACTGCTTTATAGAGGTAACCATTTCACTAAAAATGGATATATATATATATATATATATATATATATATATATATATATATATATATATATATATACACAACACACATTTAAATAGGATTACAAAATGCAATTCATTTAGATAGTCTAAATGTTATGATTAATAAGTAGGACTACCCCTCAAAAATGCTTAAAAATATTAACAATAAAAGTACAGTGAACTATTATTAGATGTCAGGCAATGCAGTATTCTAAAAGGCAACATATGAAATAAAACATAAACAACACAGCCGATTACGCATTATGCTGACCTTATTTCTGGGAAAGGTGCTCCTTCAATAATACACGTAAACTGACAGTCCTCTCCTTCTGAGAAGTAGACATTTTTCAGTTTATTTACAAACCGTGGAGGCACTGCAAGAAATACATTAAAAAATTAAAAAGCTATAGTTGTTGGACACATCAAAGTAAAGAATTAAGATTTCTCATTTAAAGATCACCTTCTGATTCAGGGGGTACATATTAATGTATCTTGGCTTCTGCTGAAATAGCTTACAGCCAAAGCATACAATGCCATCTTTCTAGCACCATAAAAACCTTTAAAAGTTCAGCTTTGTGAACTTCACCAAGTTATAACATTCCACCCATTTAGCCACTATCTGCAAACTCCATCCCCTCCATTATAAAATCATTAGCGATATATATATTTTTGTGCATTATTTCTGATGGTTCTGTGGCACTATCGCCCCTTTTTGCTTTCAAATGAAATCAACAATTCAGAAACAAAGGTATGCTCCTACTGAACAAACACCAACTCCCTGGTGGTCCAGTAGATTTCAATCCCCACCCCTCCTTCCAATTGCAAGGTCCAGTTCCCAAACAGGTCAACATTAATGAAACTGTTCCTGCATGCATGGTTTATATGACATCCTAATCACTCCAATCAAACCTCCAATTCAGTTCTACAATTCCCTGATTTTCTTATGGGTGCAAAGGCTTACCTCAGCACCACTGTAATGAAAACAACAATAATAATAATAATAATAATAGTAAATCCTTCTGAATTTTTAGCTACTTCTGTAGCTTAATACTTATTCCATGGCAGATTAGTATAAGGTAACTGTGGCCATGCAGTTCTATTCACTGAATCTTAAGCTCTACACCAGCATAAGTCCAACATCTGACTGCAAAGACAGACAGGGAAAACAGCACAATAGGGTAGCTCAATGTTTTCTTACACATTTCATCCATCCACTTTACCTCTTCTTTTTAACTCTGTTTCTCTGAATCAGGACATATTTAAAATGATGAAAACAGCTATAAATACATTAAAAGAGTAAAACAGACAAACAGAGGTTCTGTAACAAGCACAAATCTAAAAATATACATACTACAGACAGCTGTCAATATCTTAAATGTGACCTCCTGAAATGAGTAAAGACTAATATTGTGCTTCTGTCTATAATTCCTCCACTTTTATACAATAGAATCATTGTAATCTTCACCACAGCCTTAAGACATGGTCTTACAGAGTTTATGACATTAGTAAGAATCCAGTAGATGTCACTGCATCAACTGACTACATTGGTTTTTATCAGTACTATTCGTTTTGTAATAAAACACATCCTATACTTGCTAATACTCAGCTAGTAATTCAGAGATGTGGGAAATGAGGAAAAAATACATTTGTGTCACTATACTCACCACAGCACTGGTTACATCAGTAACAATATCACTGCTATGCAGAATATAATATTAACAGGAGTTGGCTGCCAACTAGCTGTCAGCTCCTCAGCCAGATCTTTGAGGTAATGGAACACCTCTATGAGCCAACAGTCTTTTTTACATTGATACACAGTACAAACTCAAAGAGGAAGAGAGTCACATGATCCCTTATTGCATAGTATTAGTATTATTATCGACTGCCGCAACTGTTAACTGGTACAGCAGGCGAATGACTCAGGCAACATTCCAGACGTGGGAAGAGAAGAACACCAAGTAATCTGACATAAGCAAAAAATGGAGGTAGGTATTTGCAGAAAACCTTGGGAGTAGTAGAAAAGCCAGTCAGCACAGACATGATCAAAAGATGGATTTCCCTTGACTTCCAAGATAGCTGCACACTGAGCAACAGATTGATTAAAACTCTCCCAATGTGAAATAAAAGTCAGTAAATACTGTCTCTTTGGGTAAAAGTCAGTAACTGGTTAATCATTACACTGTCTGGATGTCAGCAAAGAAAAAATATAGAAAAAGTAAGAAAAAATAAAATAAAAAAGAAGAAGAAGAAAGAAACTTTGATGAGGAACAGTTCAGCAAAAAAAAATTCAAATTTCAGCTTTGGTACAGAAGACTGTCACCACTAATTTGAAGGAAACATAAATTAAACACCCTAAGAGTTGTTTAAAATAAATGAAACACTGGAAGAATATATATGGTCAAATTACAAAAGGTTGGAAAGAATAGAAGAAGCTTTAAGTAGCTTTCAGATGAACCAATAAAACTACAGAAACCAGAGGATGAAATAGAGGAAAGACTGACTGAATATGAGGTTTCTCATGAACTGCTGCAAAAAGTATTAGAGTTTGAAGAAAAGAACATGCAGAGAAAACCTGAGATTTTCTGCTATACAGAGAAACTGAAAGGAATACATTGCATTAATCGTATGAAACTGAAAGTAAAAAAAAGTTATGTACTCACCATAACGTTCCATCTGAGTAGTTGTACTTCATTTGTCTTCAACCTGTGGGTTATGGATCCGAGCTGGCAACTTCTACTAGCATCAGCTCCGAGCTCCAAACTCCTCCCCTTACCCATAATACACCTCCACTGCCTTCCATCCCCAGATCGAGTTTGCTGAACCTTATACTGATAACCCAACCTGAACAAATTTACTTGTGACTTTTACTGCAGCCCAAAGGCTGATCATATGCCAAGGTCCGGGGGAAGGAGGGAGGGATGGTTGAAGACAAATGAAGTACAACTACTCAGGTGGAACGTTATGGTGAGTACATAACTTCTTTATCTGAAGTAGTTTACTTCATTTGGTCTTCAACCTGTGGGACAGAGTCCCCAGCTACTAAACTCCTGGGAGGCCCTCATGGAAGGATAATCCGAAGCACCGCAGAACCAAAGGATGCTCTCCTTCTGGAAGTCAAATATAATTTGTAATGAGAAATAAACATATGAGATGAGCACCAAGTAGCTGCAGAACAAATATCATCCAAAGACACTCTAGACCAAAAGGCCGCAGACGTAGCCATGGACCTAGTGAAATGAGCTTTCACCTGACCTGGAGGAGACATGCCTCTGTCCTTACAGACCTGCAGGATGCATGAAGAAATCCATCTATCTATAGTGACCTTAGAGATAGGTTTCCCCAAAAAGGGCTTATAGAAAGACACAAACAATTGATCAGATTTACGGAAATGTTTTATCTTGTGTAAATAGAATCGTAACTGTCTATGAACATCCAACATGTGGAGTTTGTATTCCATCTTGTTCGTAAAATTAGGAAAAAACACAGGCAAATTAATGGTCTGATTGATACTGACTGGTGAAGCCAGCTTAGGAAGAAAGGATGGATTGGTGCGAAGGGAAACAGTAATCATGTAAGGAATCTTGATAGATAAGGCCTGTAATTCTGAAACCCTTTTTGCAGAGGTAATAGCCACCAGAAAGGCTGTTTTCCAAGATAAAAATTTAGATCTGCAGTTGTGGCAGGCTCAAAAGGCGGAGTGATCAAAGCTTGAAGAACCATAGTAAGGTCCCATGGAGGAACAGGATCTTTGACTGGGGGATATAACAAAAAGGTGCCTTTGATAAAGGCTTTACACAGTCTGGAAGAGGCTAAAGAGGCAGAATTCTCGCCCACATGAAAATGAGAGATGGCAGCCAACTGAACTTTGACAGTAGAAGAACTAGCTCCGTGTTGAAAAATATCAGCTAGAAAATCAAGAATGGTGGAAATAGGAGCTGTGAAAGGGTCTAATCTCCTTTGAGAGGCCCAAAAGAAAAAACGTTTCCACTTACTGCGATAAACCTTCCTGGTCGAAGACTTACGAGCAGCCACCAGAATAGATCTAACTGAGGAGGATAGTCCAGGAGTCCTAGCAATTACGGGAACTGGAGCAGCCAAGATGTGAGGTTCAGGCTGTCTAGATGCAGGTGAGGCACCGCCGAAGGGTGTGAAATTAGATCCTGAATGGGATCTAGGATCCAAGGCGGAGCCAGAAGATGAGACCAAAGGAAGGGGAACCATACCTGGTGAGGCCAGAACGGGGCAATGAGGATCACTTTGCTTCCCATTCGATGAGCTTTCTGTAGAAACTTCGGAATGAGAGGTACTGGCGGGTAAGCATACAGAAGACCGGGAGGCCAAGCATGAATTAGAGCATCTTTGGGGGACTCCCCCGGCAGGGGGTTTAGAGCGAAAAACTTGCGGCATTTCGCGTTGGAAGGAGATGCAAAGAGATCGCAGCAAGGTTGACCCCACTCGCTGAAGTTCTGTTCTGCTACTGACCGATTCAGAGACCACTCGTAAGGCATCAGAATGGTCCGACTCAGCCTGTCTGCTAGAATGCTGGACCGTCCTGGAATGTGCGTTGCGATGAAAAAGCGACCGGTGAAGATCGCCCATTCCCACACTCTCATGGTCTCACAACAAAGGGGGTAAGATCTGGTCCCTCCCTGTTTGTTGATATACCAGACCACTGACATGTTGTCTGACTGAATAGTAATTGTTCCCAGAGGAAGAAAGGCATGAAGGGCCTGCAACGATAGAAGGACTGCCCTCATCTCTAGGACAATTATGTGCAAGCTGGTCTCTATAGGGGACCACAGGCCTTGGACTGTCCTGCCTGAACAATGCCCCCCCCCCCACCCTGCTTGGGAGCCATCCGTGGTCACTGTGGTTTGAGCTGGGGATGGAACAAAAGGTTGTCCCTCCAAATGTTCTGAGAGCACATCCACCATATGAAGGATGACCGACAGACTCGACTGAGTTGGATTGGATAGGTCAATGGCAGTTCCAACAGGGACCATTGTACAGCTAGAGTCCACTGTAGAATTCTCATGTATAACTGGGCACACGGAAGAAGAGTTATGGTCGCCGCCATCGAGCCTAAGGCCCTCAACACCGATTCTGCCGTCAGGAGATGAAAGTGGTAGATCAGGGAAACATGCATCCTGAGGTTTTGAACTCTCTCCGAGGTCAGGAAACCTTTGCATTGAATACTATCTATCCTGGCACCAATGTAGTCTATCACCTGTACAGGATCTAGGAGAGATTTGGATGTGTTGATCGTGATCCCCAAACGCAGGGCAAGAGTCAGGAAATAATCCCTGGTTTGGGAGAGTAGACGCCTGGTGGGAGCAGTGAGGAGCCAATCATCCAAGTATGGATAGACCTGAATCCCCTGAAGCCTCACGTGAGCCGCTACCACCGCCATCACTTTGGTAAACACCATGGTGGCTGTGGTGAGACCAAAGGGTAGGGCTCGAAATTGGTAATGATTGACTCCCAGCCAGAAGCAGAGGAACCTCCTGGAGCTTCTGTGCATTTTAATGTGATAGTAAGCATCCTGGAGGTCTAACAAGCACATCCAGTCGCTCTCTTGCAGGTACGGCATGATGGACTGTAATGTGACGATCCAGAACTTCTCTTTGGCAACTGACAGGTTCAGGGTAGGGATGTCCGGAATGGGCCTTAAGTCCTCCATTTTCTTGGGCACCAAAAAGAACCTGGAGCAGAACTCCAATCTGGACTGATCTGGGGGGACAGCTTTGATGGCTCGTTTTTCTAGTGGCTTGGAAATTTCCTGCGGTCCGTTGTTATGGGCTCTCATGCTGCTAGGTGCAAGGACAATCATCCCCCGAGTGCCTCCAGAGTGGAGCAGTCGTGCAACCACTCAGGGTCACTGCCAGGGTCTGTCCGAGAAAGATTCTCGAGACCCAAAGTTCCTCGGACCCCCCCCTGCCTCTGGGCCGGCGTCCATCCTGTCCCCCTATGCCTCTGGGGGAAGAAGAGCCCTGAGTGTCCCGGGAATACTGTGACTTCCGGAACCACATCTTCTTTTGCCCTCTCTGGTTCCGAGAAAAGGACCTTTGAGGGTTAGAAAAGCGGATCCCGATGGTAGACAGTGTCTTCCCGTCCTTCTCACTCTGGACTAATGTCTCCTTGATGGTCTTACCAAAGAGTGTAGAGCCGTCATAAGGGTCATTGGCAAAAGACGCCTTCAAGGGTTCGGAAAATTGACATAGCCTGAAACAGGGGTTGTGCCTCTTAGCCACGCCGGACCCAGCCACCCTGGCCATCCTCACAGACAACGAAGCCTTGTCCTCCTGCGACATGAACTTGGGGGGAGACTCCTCCAGCTCCTTTACCAGGTCGCACTGGAGTCTGGTGACATGGGCCAAGTAGTTCAGCGCCCTAATCAAAAAGGTAGGTGAAGCGTACACTTGCTTCCCTAGGTAGTCCATTATCCGTGACTCGCTGTCAGGAGGGTGGACCGAGGAACTTTCCTGAGCAAGTTCCTTCTTAGTGGCTGCTGCTACCACCATGGCGTCTATGGGGAAGCCCTTATTCCAAGCTGGCCGGGGGGGGGGGGGGGCTAAGGAGCTTATCAGGTCTTTTTGGAATAGGTTCCATGGTGTCCGGTTCCTTTCTTGCCTGCGAGGTGACCAGATCCACCAGAAGATCAGCAGGAGGGGACACCCAGGAAGTACATGGGCTCATGCTGAAAGCCTCCAGGATCACAGACTCATCAGAAAAAGGTTTGGAGGAAGACCAACCTCCCCACTGGTGCAGGATCTTCATGATGTCTCCTTTGGAGACATCCTTGGGAGGTGACCTAAGGGAACCCTCTCAGTCACCTAAGTCCGTGCCCTCAGTGAAGGAATCGGGGGAGTCCAAGTGCCTCCTCTTGCACCTATGCTTGCGAGGTACCTCTCCAGTGTGGCTCTCCGGGGGGGGGGGGGGAGCTCGCAAGCCACTTGTTCCTAAGGGGAAAACATCCGGGGTTCTTCGAGCACAGGCTGTCCCTCTGGTAAAACGATGGGGACCAGTGACAGAGCCGAGGGGGTCTGGGAGGAGTCCAAGGGGGCGGTTAGGGGTCTCGATCCGACAGACAGAACTCTTTCTGCCATGTCAAACGCAGAAGGAGAACGAACCTCCTGAGAAACCAATAAGGAGGCCGATCTCCCTTTGGTCCAACGAGAGAATCGGAGCTGGGCCTGAGGTAGATGGAGCTCAGAGGGAGGAAACCTGGCCCGACAAAGTCGGACCAGATGGAAAAGGTTCCACTCCCTTGGATCCGACACCCAAGCTCCGGCTCCGAGAGTGGCTCAGATCCGAGCTGGTCAGATCTAAAATGCTCCAGGCAGCTGTCGGTGTCGAGGAAGCAAGTACCGTCTGCGCTGACCCCCTGACCAAAGCCAACCTCGGATCCGAGTACTCCGAACCCAAAGGTCAGATTGGAAAAGGAGATATAGGTTGAAAAAAGGGAAGAAAGCTCCCCCTTCCTGAGGGAGGGGGGCTAGCAAGACCCCCATCTGGATCTGTTTACAGATAAAACACATTTTATCCAGATCCAAGTCAGACAAAAAGCGGGTGGATGGCAACGAGACCACGGACTCCAACCTGGTGAGTCAGGGCACCGAGGCATGACAAGCTGAACATGTCTCCTCCGGAGATCGGAGCCGAGGGGAGTCACAAATCCATGGTGTCTTGGTGGGAGAAGTGAGGTCCAGAGACCTCCTTCTCTTTTCCCTTGTCTTCGATTCTCTCTCCCTCTCTCTACCTTTTTTCTGCTCCGCTACTACAGGCTTTGGTACAGGAGGTTGTGTCCCAGCCTGGGAGGGAGGAAAAGCCAGAGGAAGAGAGAAGGGAGAGGAGGCCACAGCAGCTGCTGTGACTGAAGCCAGAGACGAGGAAGCAAAGTTTGAAGTATGAAGAAGGCCTTTGAGGGCCAACTTGGCCCTTCTGTCTTTTATGGCGTGGGGGTTAAAGTCCGCACATATGTTGCAGTCCACACTCAAATGTGCCACACCCAAGCACAGCACACACAGAATGTGGCCATCCACTGGGGATAGCTTATGGCCACACTCTGTGCAATGCTTGAAAACAAGTTTTTCAGCCATACTAATTATCAGAAAGATAGCCTAATAGAAAAAAAAAACATGCAATTATTTCTACTAACTCACACACACACTCACTCATCACACTCATATACAGGAAAACAGAGAGGGGGGCGGGGAAACCATAATCTACACAACAGTACAAACTACTCTAACTAACCTAAAACTCTAACACTCGACGCACCAAGCGAGGGGAGGAGAAAAGGGACCTACACTAATGCTAACTGACAAAAAAGTTTTTAGAAAAAGCTACTCATGCAGGTTTAACCCACTGACTAGCTGGAGCTCAGGAGACACGATGCTGAAGCAATTTGCGGCAAACGAGATCTGGGGATGGAAGGCAGCAGAGGTGTATTATGGGTAAGGGGAGGAGTTTGGAGCTCGGAGCTGATGCTAGTAGAAGTTGCAAGCTTGGATCCGATACGGATCCGTAACCCACAGGTTGAAGACCAAATGAAGTAAACTACTTCAGATCAAATGGACTATATTCCACAACAGGATTTGTTAATTGAAATGGTACATCATATGTATCCTCTAAATTTAGCCATGGGAAGGGACCTATATCCATAAAGATGCAGTCATGCTGGCAGAAATGGCTGCTCCTGACATAACTGCAGAAGGGAAATATTAAAAACTGGAGACTCCAGAGTTTTTCTGTTAAAAGATTAATCATTGTACACTAGGCAGAAGGGAAGTGAGTTTACCCTGCAATTACGGAATGTCGATGGGCAGGTGTGAGACTCCAGTTGCTAGAGCCAGATGTTTTTAGAAGGAGGATTAAAGATATTTTTATATGTAGAATAGGCTAAGGAGGAAATAAAATGGTTTACCCACTAAAAAGTGAGCCAGTAAGCTGATGAGGACTCTGCTTTTTTTCTTCTGACTATGGTAAAGCCCATAGAGACGACCTGCCAGTGAAACAGTTTCCATTGTTTCAAGGAAAAATGATTGATCAACAGAAAAAAGCACAGGAGCTGATCAGAAAAATAAAGAGCACCTCAGACTTGAACCTAAAGCCTGTGTTGGGTGGTCATGATGATGAGGAAGAAGACCAGCAGTAATTTCAAAGTATTTTCCACTTTGCCGTTAATTATTAGAAATACAATGACAGGAATGAAGAAGTAACTGTAAGTAATAAAAAAAAAGTTTTTTTGTAATTAGTAAAATGTGTATAATAAATTCCTTGAAGTATACTGCATGTTATATTGTAAAGCAATTCTGTATAGTACACAGATGTATTTTAAATGTGATCTGGATGTCCTCATCCGTAACTACTGTTTATACCAGTGATATTAAAAAAAGCACTTTTTCTTGACTGTAATGTATCCATGGTTAATACTGTGACAAGATAAAGGCTGGGTATAAGCAATACAATGTTGTGATCTTAGGCTCCTGGGAGAGACCAAAAGTACATTGACCATATTATATGTGTACAAAAATATAATAATTTCCCATATTTTCATACAAGTTGAAATAGCTTAACATTCTTAACTTATAGGTTCATAAGTTCATAGGTGTGTACTAGGCTAACGGCCCTGGAGCCTTTACAAGCCTAGCCCATAGGAGTGCCCTGGCATCGTGACACCCAATGTTAGTTCCCAGTGCCTCTAAGTAGAGCCACTGGAGTGATCCACGAGGTGAACTTTCTATTTCCCATTGATTGTGGTTGAGGTCTCTGGAGCGTGTGGTGCGGAGGGAATGGGGTTTCTTTAGATGTAGCATTTCTAACAGTGCTGGGTCAGACATGGCTTTGTAAGTCAAGCAGAGATTGCCTCTTAGTAGACGATATGTGACAGAGAATAGCTGGAGTTTTTTGAGTCTGTCCATGTAGGACATGTGTTTAAGGCCTATGATCCTCTTCGTGAGGTACTTTTGTGGCCTTTCCAGCTGTTGCATGTATCTAGTGAGGTACACACCAAATGGGACATTATACTCAATGATTGGTCTAATGAGGGAAGAGTAGAACGAGATGATGACCTCTTTCTTCCTGGATGCAAAACCCTTGGTAATGAGATGTGTCACATAGAAGGACTTTCTGACCACAGTGGCAATGTGGTAGTCGAAGGAGAGGTTGCTGTCAACCTGTGTCCCCAGATCTCTTATAATGCCTTCAGTGTTCAGTTGGCTACCATCGATGTAGTAATTAGTGGGAACTGAGTTTTTCCCAAAGGGGATGACGATGCATTTTTTGGCATTAAGCTTACGGCCATGGTTTTGACACCGGTCATTGGTCTCAGTGAGGCCTTTCTGTCGAATGTCTACATCACTTGGGGAGTTAATAATGGTTACAAGTTTGCAGTCGTCTGCAAACTTGGTCAGCCAAAGTCCCTTCGTGTTCACCTGGACTTCTAAGAAGTAGATGCAAACAGGAGAGGACCCATGACTAATCACTGTGGAACTCCAATCGTGACTGGTCAGCAGTCTGACTTGGGAGTCTGCTACTTTCACACTGTGGGTTCTATCTGTGAGCCAATTTGCAATCCACCTAGTGATATAGGGGTTGATGCCTAGTTTGGTGAGTTTATCAATAATTCCTGAGTGGGGAATGGTATCAAAGGCCTTGGCCAGATTGATGTAGGCTTTATGAACTGCCTTGCCCTCATCCACAGCTCTGGCGACTGACTCAAAGAAGTCAACCAGGTTGAGTAAGCATGATCTACCTTTTACAAAACCAAATTGCGTAGGATCTAGAGTTTGGAGATTCCATATATCCTTGTTAATTAGGTCCATGATGATGATGCGTTCCATAGCCTTACATATCAGACTCATCAGGTTAATGAGGCAATAATTCCCAGGGTCTGTAGTCACTCCCCCTTTATGGAGAGGGATGACTGTAGAAGTGCACCATTCGGTAGGACAAAGCCTGAGGTGAGGCTATGATTGAACAGGGCACACAGATGTGGTGCCAGTTCACTTTGTAGCTCATGTAGAACATATCCAGGGATATTGTTGGGTCCCATGGAAGCTGTATTCTTGGCCTTGGACAATGCAGCTTTAACTTGTGCTGTAGTAATGCTGGGTGCCTGGCATTCCTCCGGTGTTGTGATTGGTCCTTTGGGGGGGAGGGGTAAAGATGGCACTAAATCTGTCGGCCAGTATGTTGCCAATATCTGTTGGCTCAGTATAGGAGGTACCATTGTGCAGTAACTCAGAGCAAACCTATGTATTGCAGTGGAGATTCTTGATGTAACTATAGAAGGCTTTGTGGCTGTTTTTAGTGTCTGCTGCAATTCTACCTTCATAGCTGGCTTTAGAGGTTTTGATGAGGGATCTCAACTTTTTGTTGAGGCTAATAAGAGAATTTTTCCAGTCTTGGGACTTCACCTTTTTCTGCAACAGTTTATTCCTTCTGTTGTAGAGTTTATTAATGGCAGGGGACCACCAGATTGGCTTCCTTTTTTTGGAGGAGAGCGTCTTGGTTCTGTTGGGTATGGCTAATTCCATGTATTTATGTGCATGTTCATACAGTGCATTGGTGTATGATTCGGCAGTCATGCATCTATTTTCCATTGACATGGGTGCCAAGAAGTTAGCCACCTCAGATTTTAGGAGCCCAAAGTCAGCTTTGGAGAAGTTTTTCATGGTGATTACCTTTGTAGGGGGTGTGGGTGGATGTGGATTTTCATGGTGATTAGTTTGTGGTTGGATCTAACCAAGGAGGAATTGACTATTGGTGTAGAGCAACGGTTGCTCATGTTTGTAATAACCAGGGTGGATGTGGATTTCCATGGTGATTAGTTTGTAGTCGGATCTAACCAAGGAGAAATTGACTACTGGTGTAGAGCAACGGTTGCCCATGTTTGTAATACCCAGGTCAAGGATGTTGCTTCCTCTAGTGGGGGTAAGAATGAGGTGGTCCAGAGCATTGGAACTGATGAATTCCAGGAAGTGTTGTGCTAGTGCATTGGTGCATGAGTAGTTTTCCCAGTTGATGGAGGGGTAGGTGAAGCCACCTAGTATAGCACAGACAAGGCTAGAAAATGGAAAGCACGAAAATGGTAGTTTTCCAGTAGCTGAAAGAGTACCTGTAAAGCTAATACACCTGGCAGTTGGCACAGAAGGTTGGGGCTGCGAGCTGTAGTTCTTATGGTACAGGATTTGATTCCCTCAGTCCTTATTTGCCTACTGTAGGACCTTGTGCAAGTCACTTAACCAGACAGTGCTTGGGAACAACTGGGAATTTGGGCTAGGCTGCTCAATAGTCTCCTGGACTGCAAGTCTAGCAACCACCTGTAAACCTATATAAGCTGTTCCTTTTCCCCATTAACAAGTACCATCAGTTGGAAATGGTATGTCTACAACTGCTGGCAATTAATCAAGAAATGACTGGAGAGCATGCTCTGAAGCATTTGCATAAGAAACATAATGATTAGTACTTAAAGGCGGACTGGCAAGCATTTCATTGCAGATAAATTAAAGTCTAACACAGGGAGAAGTAAATACCTTTGCAAGTAGGTACATCCTTAGAAACCTTACTAATTATTAAATGTAGCAATGCACAACTTAGATTATTCATTTAATGTTAACCAGTGCACTTTTTCTTAACACTAGAATTAAGTTAAATGAGAACATATAAGCTGTTTTTAACAAATGAGAGGGAAATAGAGAAAAGACGAGGACAGATGGCATCTGTGCAAGAAGTACGAACACAGGTTTCTAAAATGCACTTCTAGCAAGATTAAACCTAAGCTTAAGATAGGCAAATTGTGTGGGTATCACTGCCCATTTGGAGCAACCATTACATGTTTGCTCTGAATTAAAAGGGATTGAAAGCATTGAAAATGCAATTAGATTCTTATTTCTTGAGTGCTTTTATTGAAGCACAATGGAAAAATGTGACACAGGATTAGAGAAGAGAAACAGCAACTGCATACAAGAACAGGCCGTCAAGCATTAATGGTTTGTGAGTTGGCATAATGGTTAAGGTGTTTACTTTTCAGACACAAAGTACATGGTATGATTTTCAACTTTGAGGGAAACTGGCTTATCTTAAAATGGCCCACAAGGACAGCTAGCCTAGTACTCACCTATAAATCTATGTGTGCAAGTAAGTTGTAAGTTGGAAACATATTCACAACACTTTGTCATGCAAAATATATGAAAGCAATAGGTTCTTATCAGAATGACTGCTTTATCACTTTTATCATGGATTTTCGGTGGCACTGCAGGTATAGACAAAAAAGTAAAGAGTAAAATATATACCAATGATGCAGGAGATACATTTAGATATAAATGACCATGCAGACTTGGGAAAGAAAGGTCTTCATTGTAGATACTCAGCAGAGCATCAGGGACAAGGGAAAAGGGGGTAATGATACTTATTGTGAGAGGAACTCTGAAAGTACTAGAAGAGGAAAAGGAAAACACTAATGGTAGACTTGCGGTAATCAGGAGTTATCTGTGGGAAACCAGGATTACACTGGTATGTATTTATATTCCAACTAAAACTACTATTACAGAACTTAACAGAATTGTGGTAGAATAATTAGCTTTTAACAGGCAATATTATTTATGGGTGAGGACTGGAACCTGATTTGCAATAGTGAGCAGGTATAACAGGGAAATACAATAAAACAATGTTCATTTTATGAAGAATGTTCATTTTATGACTATACTAGGAGAAGCTCAGACCAAATTTCTGTACTGAAAATCTTGAAACACATCCAATAATAATTTCAGATTATGCACCAATAAAGACTAAGATCAAGATGCAGGCAATTAGCTAAAATAAGAGACTAGTGCATTCCTACTTGCTTGTTAAAAAGAGAAAATTTTAAGGAACAGGTAGTAGAAATAATATGAGTGTTATTGGGAAAGACAGACATTTCTTCAGTAGGGATTGCCATGGAGTGGGATAAAATGAAAATAACAGTTTTAAAATATGGTAGGAATGAGAGAAAGATGGTGAGAGAAGTAACTGAGTGCTGAAGGAAAATAAGGGAGTATTTTGATAATATGCATGAGTTTAGAAAACAAATTTTGCTGTAAAGCAAGTATTTCTGATAACAACTACAGAACATGAAATTCAATGTAATGACAATAGGCATAAAGGCAACATAAAGGCAACAGAAAGTACAAATTGTTGTTTCCAAACTTTCAGAGCATATCACACAAAAATTAACCACAGATCCTACAGAGGTATTAGAGATATTTTTCTCAAATTCTATGTATATTTGTATAAAGCAGAGGAATGGGGAAAACTAAGAAAAGACACAAATGTAAATATTTATGGAAGTCATAAATAAGCCAATGTTAAAGGAAGATGAGACTCAAGAATTAATAGCTATGGTAAGAAGAGATAAGATACAAAATGGAGATAATAATTCAAAAGGGAAGTCACTATGAATAGATGGTATTCCTGTGGAAGTCCTGAAGTTAGAAGGGAAGAAAATAATAAAAATGGAAATGTTTTGTGTAACAATATCTTAAAAGGGGAGACAGTACCAGCATTTTAGAGAAAAATGCATTACCCAAAGAGGGTAAAGACTATCAGCATTTCTCATGTGAAGGCAAAAATGATAAGCCAATTCATACTGGATTTACTTGCTTAATGGCAGTAGGCAATAAACCCATTTAGTGTACCATAACAGTACTACTCATAGCTGGCACAATTTTTCTTTGTTCTTTTTTAAATCCCACAGGATGTAGTCTGATAGTTAATCAACCTGCGCTCAATCAAACTATTTATTCTGAGGAAATGAAAGCTAAGCATTTCCAGACCCATTTGTTCCTGTATTGAAAGCACTAATAGTCCATTCATTCTAGTAGCAAAGTCAGCTGGTAAGGAAGAGGACAGCTTGCTGGTCCCATTGGGCAGCCTCCTCTCCCCATTTGGCAGCTCTCCAAACTTCACTGCATGCTGCTGTTGTGAGACATGTGCCTCCACACACTGATCCTCCAGTTTAAGTATTTTGCTCAATGGTAGTACCTACTCCCTAGCCCTGAGCTCCATGGAGGAGATGCCCAGTACTTTCACTAGCTGTCACCTAAGTGGTGAGCCACAGGATGGGCTATCACTTTAACCATTCAATCACAACTATATGATAGAATTATATAAATTAAGACCAGCTTCCCTCATAAATAATAACATACATTTGATAGAAATATATTTGGTGGTCCTTCACAGTAACAGAAGTTTGGTAATCATAATATATTTTTAGAAACCTGGCATATGCAAGTAAATATGCAGTTGGCTTAACAGAATGTGCTTGTGTAGAAAAAAAATATTACATTTCGGAAAGTTTTTGTAACAAATGGCATTAACAACAGAGGCTTGTTGAAATATCCTAAACAGCTGAATGTACACAGATATTCATGCTAAAGGTAAATGGCTAACAGCAGAAAAAGTTACAGACTATCTTATCAATGAAAGAACATTTGTGAAAGAGCATTTTGACTTGCTGAAAGAAATGGTTTTCTCTGGACTGTGACAAGAATGGAGACAAAGAAGGCTTCAGTACAGTAAAAGAATGTTTTCATCAAATACAAAGTTTTGAAACTATAAATGTAGTTGTAAAGACTTCTTGGTGGAAGTTTGGTAATCTGAGTCAGCTGAGGAAGTCCACTGTACCTGAAAGTTATATCTGAGTGATAAAGAAAATATAAATAATCTCACAGCAGTGCTTGGTCGGTTTCAATAAATCTGCCAGCAACTACGAATATACAGTTGTACAGTTTGTTTCTGTGCCTGTTGCTGTAAATTTCAATCTAACAATGGCAAGCCAGGCCTAATTTGGACCCTTTTAAATATTGTAAAAGCACTATGATAAGCACTAGTTAATATTTTGTTGGCGCCAACCTCAATACTGTCAGTCTTGAACACCTCATCAGTATGAGGAACTTTCAAGCGGGTGAAACAACATTTCGTCTTTGCATCTGCACTGAGACATTCACCAGGACTTTCAACAGAGAGAGAGAGAAAGCTTCCAGTTTGCACTTCTAGTCTACAGATTGATCACCTGCTGAAAATGGTAAGCCTTTTTCTGAAATAACATGGAAAACAGCAAGAACATAAGTGCTAAATGCACACATTCTGTGGCCATAGACTTAAATCAGACTCCTGATAAAGTTTGGACATTATTACGTCAGTGGTATGAACAAGCCAGCAGTGATGTTAAATGTAATACAGCATTGTTTGGTATAAATAGAAGTGAAAAAGTTTACATGTGTAAATGCATTCATTGTTTTGATCAGTATGTACAACAGTATAAACCTCAAGTTAAATGTTTTAACTGTGGAGACAGACATGTTTGTTTTTGTTTAAAAACTGTGTTGCAGAACTTGTCAGTAAAGACTATGCAGGACAAGTCAAAATTTTCAGTTAAGATCAAAAGTAATTTTTAGATCATGCTAAAAGTTTACATGTTGTAGAGACAGCTGAAATGTTTCAGACCTACTGCATGTGGTGGGATGCTTTAAACAAAGAAAAACACATGCCAATGTGAACGAAAGATGACATACATGTTAGAAAGTATATGCAAACTGTTTTAGACATTTTGCCTAAGGCTGAGGTTGCTATACAGATGGATGCTACAGAATGTACAGTAGTGCACACTGATGATGCAGTAGTTTGTGCAAATGTACAGAATTTAAAGAATTGGTCATGACAGAACATGCAGATTTATAGCTTAAAGATAAAGTAAATTCCAGTTCAGCTGACACATCTAAAGTGCTTATAAAGACATATTGGGTGTGGCCAGTTAGGAAAAAAGCATAACAATATACATTTATGTTGTGTATGGTATACCAGAACTAACAGTCAAGTTCATAGCCAGCGTTAGGCACCCATGAAACCCGCAGCCGCGGGGAGCCCCTGATTACCTCCCCGTGAATGAGGGCCCCCATTTAGCAGCCACGGGTTGCTCCGACCATTACTCGTCTTCGGCTTGGCTACTTGTGGATGTCCGCATAGTTTCCTGTGGCTGCTGTCACCATGAAAATCGGAACTGTGTTTCCGTTTTTTTTTTTTTGATTCGCTGGCAAGCTGCACTCAATCAGGTCCACTCACCGAAACAAGGGATCTGATTGGCTGCAGCAGCCTGTGAACTAAGTGCTTGTGTTTTTTTAATTTTTTAAAGTAGGAAGTGATGAAGCGAGGACCTGATTGGTCCTTGCTCATCACTTCCTGCACAAAATGCCTTTAGAAAGGTACCTGCAGTTAATAAGGAGCACTTCTCTTGTTTTTAAACAGAGGAGTGTTCCTTAACAGCAGCAGAATGCGAAGATCGATCCAGGTTTGGACCAGCGTGAGGACGGACTGTCGGAAAATGGATCAGTGGTGGATTCCAGCCTTTGGAGCGGTCGTGGTTGTTGGATTATACCCTTTTTTTCAACTGTCCTTCTAAGGGCAATTTCTCAAAAGGTCTGAAAAACTGTCCTTTTAAGGGCAATTTCAAAGGGAAAGAGTGGTCTGAGGAAACAGGTGAGCCTTCAGTTGTGAAGAGGGAGCAGAGTATTGGAAGCAGCCTTCTGTAAAAAGCATAAAAGGTAAGTTTTGGGGTTTAGTTTAAACTTTATTTTTTGTGTGTGGTGGGTTGTTTTTTTGTGCATATGTCTTGTGTTAAGAGGTTTGGGGGTGAGGGCTGTGGTTGTACTTGTTTTATTTTGATTTTGTGTAGAGTTTTTGTGCTAAGAGGTTTGGGGGGGGTGAGGGCTGTAGTTGTACCAGTTTTATTTTGGGGCTATGGTTGTACTGGTTTTATTTTGGTTTTGTGTAGTTTTTGTGCCAAGAGGGTGGGGGGGTGAGGTTATACCAGTTTTATTTTGGCTTTGTGTAGAGTTCTTGTGCTAAGAGGATGGGGGATAAGAGGCTGTGGTTGTACCAGTTTTATTTTACTTTTGTGTAACAACATGTTGTGATAGTAGGATTTGTGGGAGAGGGGCTGTGGTTATACCGGTTTTACTTTACTTACTTACTTATTTTACATTTCTTTACTGGATAGTCTGACTGGGATAGAATCCATTTTCAGTGCAGGACCAGGGAGAAATGCTTCTTAGTACACAGGTGCTAGAAATATGTAAAATAAGGTTGGTTTATCTGTTTGTAAGAGGGACAATATAAGGGAATGTTAAATGTAATATACATTTAATTTTGATTGCCTGTTGGTTAGGTGAGTGTGTAAGTTAGTTATTTGGGGCAAGAGGTAGAGTTGGCTCATTGTTTTTGTTTGGCAGTATCTATGCTGTATATGTAAAAGGTAGGGAGAATGGGATGGGGTGACGAAAAGGAGGGGAGATAAGTAATGGGACAGGAAGGGTATTGTAGTTGGCTACAGCAGGGATAGGTGGGCAGTCTTGTGAGATGCTAAGTCAATAGTCTTAAGCATATGGAAGCCTTAGGCGTATGGGGTAAGTGGTGAAGATTAGCTTATTTCAGCCTGGGTCAGGACATGACCTGTTGCATGGTAGATTGATGTCAGCATATTGGACTGTGAGTGCTAGGGATGTGGCGGTATTGAGGTTGATAATAAATCCACTAAACTGAAGTGTATCAAGGTTGTAGCCTTGTGAGAATCCTAATCTAAGTGGAAGTAGAGGGGGGTAGATCCTGGAGACATTTTATGGTTGTTTATGACCTGTTGGGTAGCTTTGGAGCCAGTGGAGTGCTAGGGGGATGCGATTAAGGTTGGCAAGAGTAGTTAGTAGTTTGAGAGAATAATGTACGATATTTTCAAGATGGTTGGGGCATACTACTCAGTAATGGATCTTTTAAGTATTCAGGGTAAGAACTGGCTTCAGCTGCTATTTTTTGAAATTCTGCTGGTAGATTGTCAGCTGAATTTGCAGTAGGTTTTGAGTTTTTTACAAGATTGTCAAACACTGTTCTGATATCTAGGTTTATAGTACTGTTTTACACTATCCCTGAAGTTACACCTTGTTCTGCAGTTTTTTGGCTGTTTGAATTATGCTGAGAGGTTAGGAGGTTGATGGGGCCTGTACGTTGCATAAAATGCCTAATGCTTGGAGGGTAGTTAGCAGCTGTGAGAATGTTGCTGAAGGCATAGATGTTTTGAATGTATATTAATGCAAACCCTGTTATGCTACTATTGTGTATAACCACAATGTTCTACTCTCTCATGCAATGACTGCAGTTTTTTCGTTGTCTGTAGTTAATGTGTTGAAAGTCTGGGAGTGTGGTTACCTGTGAGAATGTCAGTGTTTAATGTTTGCTTGGAGTTTTTTTAATGGGGGTCACATACTGTATAAGCACATTGTTAATGCTACGCCTATGTTTTTGGTTTTCACTTAATCCAGGATTATTGTGCATTGACTGGTGGGGGTTAGGGTTAGGGAGAATTCTGCAGAATGTACTGATATTATAATGCATGCTAATGCAAACACTGTTCTGCTGTCTAGACTTATAGTACTCTTTAAATATCCCTGATGTTACAGCCTGTTCTGTAGTTATTTGTGACTGTTTGAATTATGCTATTTGGAGGTTGATGGGGCCTGATATCCTAATGCATGCTAATGCAAACTCTGTTCTACTATCTAGGTTTATAGTACTGTTTAAATATCCCTGATAGTACAGTTTGTTCTGCAGTTATTTGTGGCTGTTTGAATTTGGCTATTTGGAGGTTAATGGGGCCTGATATCTTAATGCATGCTAGCAAACACTGTTTGGCTATCTTGGTTTATAGTACTGTTTAAATATCCCTGATGTTACGCCTGGTTCTGCAGTTGTTATTATTGGCTGTTTTGAGTTATGCTCTTTGAAGGTTGAGGGGGACCTGTACATTGTTTACAATGCCTAATGTTAGGAGGGTAGTTAGCAGCTGTGAGAATGTTGCAGAAGGTGAAGATGTTTGAATGCATACTATTGCAAACTCTGTTACGCTACTATTTTGTTTACCAACAATGTACTACTGAAGCAATGACTTAACATTTTCGTTGACTTAACTTTTTTTGTTGTCCGTACTTATTGTGTTGAAAGGTCTAGAGTGTCTTTAGGGCCTGACAATGTTGCAGTGTCCATTGTTTGCTTGGAGTATTTTTAATAGGGAGTCAGACTGTATAAGCACATTGTTTACGGTACGCCTTTTTGTTTTCACTTCATCCAGTATTGTGCCTAGGCTTGTGGGGGGGGGGGAGTAAGAATTCTGCAGAATGTACTGATATCTTAATGCATGCTAATGCAAACACTGTTCTGCTGCCTAGGTTTATAGTACTGTTTAACTATTCCTGATGTCACAGCTAGTTCTGCAGTTATATTTGGCTGTTAGAATTATGCTATTTGGAGGTTGATAGGGCCCGTACATTGTTTAAAATGGCTAATGTTGGGAGGGTAGTTAGTGGCTGTGAATGTTGCAGTGTTCAATGTTTGCCTGGAATTTTTTTAAGGTGGGGCCACATACTGTACAAGCACATTGTTAATGCTACGCTTGTTTTCACTTCATCCAAAATTGTGCAGAGACTGGTGGGGGGGGTGACAATTCCACCGAATGTACTGACATCTTAATGCATAGTAATGCAGACAGTGTTCTGCCATCTATGTTTATAGTACTGTTTAACTGTCCTTGATATGCCTTGTTGCAATGACTTCAATTTTTTTCATTGTCCATAGTTATTGTATTGAAAGTTGTGGAGTGTGGATAGGGTCTGTGAGAATGTTGCAGTGTCCACTGTTTGCCTGGATTGTTTTTTAATAGGGGGTCACTGACTATATAAGCACATTGTTTATGCTATGCCTTTTTGTTTTCACTTCATCCAAAATTATGCCGAGACTTGGGGGGGGGGGGTTAGAATTCCATAGAATGTACTGCTATCTTAATGCATGCTAATGCAAACACAGTTCTGTTGTCTAGGTTTATAGTACTGTATAACTGTACCTGATGTTTCAGCTTGTTCTGCAGGTATTTTTGGCTGTTTGCATTATGCTATTTGGAGATTGATGGGGCCTGTACATTGTTTAAAAAGCCTAATGGTGGGAGAGGGTCTGTGAGAATGTTGCAGTGTTCAATGTTTGTTTGGGATTTTTTTAATGTGGGGCCATGCAATGTATACATTGTTAATGCTACGCCTATGTTTTTGGTTTTCACTTTATCCAGAATTGTTGTGCAGAGGCTGGGGGGGAGGGGGGTAGTGAGAGGTAGTGGGCATGTGTAGTCTTTTTTTTTTGCACCGTAATATTTGTCTTGCCTCACAGTTTGCTGTTCCCCTTGAGACTTGGGCTTCCCCTAGTCATTACTTCTTTCAGACTTTAATCTGTTCCAGAGAGCTTGTAATATCAATCTTTTGCATCATTTCGGGCCTCTTCATATGTTTGGGGGGATGAAAGGGGAAGAATTGTGTAGAAAAAGCTCAAGTTCACCTCTAGTGCTAGGTATTTAACATAAAACTGTAACTTGGGCCTTTCTCATTACTTTTTTGTGCCTACTGGTTGTTAATTCTTCAGTCTTTCTGCCTGCAGTGCAATAGTGACTGATGTCAACGCAAGTCATTATGCATTCATACTAACAGTATGACAAAAGGACTCTGCATGTGTAGTAATTCTGCTTTGCTTCCATTTCCAGTTAGAGATGAAGCGTACATATTTGTCAGGAGCAGCAAAAACAAAGCTTCAGCAGCAGAGGAATGAGGATGCAAAGAGACAGGGCTCCATTATGAAAATTTTCTGTGGGTTATCGGAGAGGGGAGAGTCAGGAAAAAGTCTGCCTTCAGGAGAACACAATGGTTCTGCATTACAGTCTGACCTCTGTGAGGCCAGCATCCTTTCAATAGAAAGTGACCACTGTATTATGGATATACCACAGGCTAACTTCTGTGGACCTACAGCCATTACCATGGGTGAAAGCATGTCAGCAAATGCATATTCAACTGTAGAGGTGTTGCCCGGATCACCAGACTTTGATACAGAAGTAGCCCATTTTTTCTGTAGTGACAGATGTGGCCTATGACTTGCAGGGAGTGTCAGGTGCATCTTTTGAGGATCTAGGGACTTGGCCAGACTTGATAAGGGATGAGTTTAGGGTAGCTGCCATTCAGCATGGACCGGTGCAAGTGTTGTTACCACAGTTCCCAGTCAATGAACAGAAAAGATTTACATTGGAGAACTATTTCCATGTGCTGCCTAATGGAGAGAGAGCCAAATGCACTTGGCTGACATATTCGGTCTCAAAGGATGCACTGTTTTGCTTTGCATGCAAATTGTTTGGACACTCTAACCATCTTCTCAGGTCAGGTGGTTACAAAGCATGGAGAGAGATGTCCAAAGCTTTACACAGCCATTATCGAGCACCAGTGCATACTGCATGCATGCTGAAGTGGTAGGAACTGGACAATAAAATAAAGAGTAGGCAGACTATGGACGATAAGAGACAAGCAGTGGCTGAAAAGGAGATAACTCACTGGCGTGGTGTGTTAGAACACATTATTGCTGTTGTCCAATACTTGGCAGAGTAGAACATGGCATTCCGTGGTACAAGTGATGCCCTGGACACCTATGGCAATGGCAATTTCTTAAGCCAAGTGCAACTTTTGTCGCAGTTTGACTCTGTCATGGCTGAACATTTGCGCTGTATTCGGAATAAAGAGGTAATGGATCACTATATTGGGTAGGACATGCAGAATGAAGTTATCCAGCTATTTGCAAATGTTATTTTAAGGATCATTGTAGGGAAGGTGAAAGACGCTAGGTACTTTTCTGTGATTCTTGACTGCACACCAGATATCAGCAATCAAGTGCAAATGACTGTAGTAGTTCGGTATGTGGACATTTCATGGACTACAGCCACAATTGAGGAACATTTTCAGGGATTTGTGCCTGTTAATGATACAACTGGGGCAGGACTTACAGAAGCTTTTCTTCAGACTCTTCAAAATCATGAACTGGACATTAATGACTATAGAGGACAAGGATACAACAATAGCAGCAATATGAAGGGGAAACAAGCTGGAGTGCAGGCTCGGATAAAACAGATGAATTCAAGGGTATTTTATGTGCCATGTGCCTTCCATAATTTAAATCTTATAGTTAGTGATGGAGCACATTCATCAATACAGGCTGTGTCATTCTTTGGATGTCTGCAGAACATTTACGTACTCTGTTCAGCATCAACAAGCAGATGGCAGATCTTGAAACGGCAAATAAATGTCACTGTGAAGCCACTGTCGGAGACTCACTGGGAATGCAGGATAGACTCTGTCAAGGCAGTAAGATTTCAGTTGAAGGGAGTCATTGAGGCATTACAGGAGACAGGTCAAGCAGTACATACAAATGATGCTGCAACATATCAACAAGCAAGGGAACTGTGCTCAGAACTTATGTCATACCAGTTCATTGTATGTTTAATGGTTTGGTATGATGTGCTGACAGAGGTAAATCATGCAAGCAAAGTTCTGTAGAGATCCTCTGCTGATATTTCGGCATGTGTCAAAGTGCTGGCATCCACTATGGACCTGCTGAAGAATTAGCGAGAGACAGGATTTCAACATGCCATGGGTGAAGCCTCCAAGATAGCGGAAGAACTAGATGCTGGCACCACATTCCAAAAAAAGAGACAAAGGAAAGTAAAGCGGTTCTTTGACTATGAAGGAGAAGATGAGACTGTACAGGATCCAGCAGTAAAACTACGTGTAGTGCTCTTCAGTGTGCTGCTGGACACAACAATCCAATCGTTTATTGACCGGTTTGAGCAGCTTTCAGAGTTTGATAAGACCATTAGATTTTTATCAAATATTAAAGCCTTGGGTGATATTGCAGAAGACACACTGCTGCAACACTGCAAGGCTCTGAAAGAACAACTGACTGATAGGATAAGTGGCCACTGTGATACTGATGACTCTGATCTTGGACACGAACTTAAAAGCCTTTCTCGAATGATTGATAATGAATCATCACCACTGACTGTGTTAGATTTCCTCATTCGCAACCACTTGCAAGACATATATATAAATACTTATGTTTCACTGCCCATTTATTTGACTGCACCCATTACAGTGGCTACTGCAGAATGCAGCTTTTCTAAGCTGAAACTGATAAAGACATACCTGCGTTCGTCAATGAGTCAGGAGAGACTTTCAGGCTTAGTTGTGCTCTCAATTGAGCATGAAGTGGGACAAAGTGTATCACATGGCAGCCTCACTGAAGACTTTGTCCGGAAGAAAATTGGTAAGATCCCAGTAAAACTGTAGGTATGTGCTCATATTTCCTTTCAGGCAGTAAATGTCAGGTAGCACCTTAGTGTGGCTTGTATGCTGTGTATTCACTTTTTTTTTTGTTTACCTCCAACAAGTAGGACCATGATAATGGAACTAGCAGGATGTTAGGCAAAGGCAGCTAGGAGCGGCAGGACTCGTCAGGAGTGGCAAAACTCACGTGGAGCAGCAGGGGAGTGGCAGGACTCATTAGGATGCTAGGACAGTTGGGAGCGGCAGGACTCGTCGGGGGGCTAGGACAGAAGTGCAGTAAGAACAGACAAGTGGCAGCAGTCAGAAGCTGAAGAGGTAAATGAACATGGAAGACGAATGACACTGGTCTTCATCTTTATTTCTCTGGGTTTGAGTCTGCCTGTGTCAGATTCACTAATTCCCATTACTCTCTTGTGCATGGTTTTGAGTCGGCCTCAGGCTCAGTAATCCCCATAGCTCTCTTGTGTTTCTTTGGGTTTGAGTCTGTCTGTCTCAGGCTTAGTAATCCCCATGGCTCTCTTGAGTGTTTGTTTGGGTTTGAGTCTCTGTGTCAGGCTCAGTAATCCCCATTGCGCTCTCTGTTTGGGTTTGAGTCATCTGCCTCAGTCTCAGTAATCCCCATGGCTTTCTTTTGGGTTTGTTTGGGTTTGAATCTGCCTCAGGCTCTGTAATCCCCATGGCTTTCCCTTGCATGTTGTGTCTGTAGTCTTTTCTGTGTCCCATAGCTGTGTTGTGTACATCTGCAGTGTGACTGTTCTGCATGTCAGTAATTGCCTTCAGTGATGTCAGTTTATCTAATGCTACTTGTTTCAGTCTTGCTGTATTGCTGTCATTATCTTGTGTTTGGGAGGGGTGTCTCAGTTCTGTTTTGTGGTAGTGCTGACTTATCTTGTGTGAGTTTACGTTCAGTCTTGCAGTAAATTTGTCCTGGTCTTCTCTCTCTACTTCTGGGGGGTGGGTATTAATGTTCAGTCTTGCTGTAGTGCAGTCTTTATCATGTGTGGGTGTCTATCCTGTGTGCAACAGTCTGTTTTAGTGTGCTTCTGTCCTATGTGAGGGAGTCTGTGTCTTTGTGTCTTTCTGTGGGAGTCTGTGTGTCTTTCTGTGGGAGTCTGTGTCGGTGTGTCTTTCTGTGGGAGTCAGTGTCGGTGTGTCTTTCTGTGGGAGTCTGTGTCAGTGTGTCTTTGTGTACCTCTGTGGGACTGGTTACTTTGATGCGGTACAGAGGCTTATCGTAATGTAACAACATTGCTACTAAATGCCAGTCAGTGTGGGTGTCTTTGTAGGGAGTCAGTCTGGGTGTCTCTGTGTACATCTGTGGGACTGGCTACCTTGATACAGTACAGAGGCTTGTTATAATGTAACAACACTGCTACTAAATGCCAGTCACAGCTCTCAATCTCATGGCACAAAATCTGGACAATACCACAGATAATGGGCTTCCATCCCCAAAGATCTTGGCAAATATTGCTCTTATAAACTGAAAACCCACGGTGGTGGTGCTGCTGTAGCATTGTCGCCTCGCAGTAAGACGCTGACTGGTTCGATTCTCAGCTAGAGCATCTTCTGCGTGGAGACATGCGTGAATGAGCGTACCTTCATTGGAGGTTGTGCGTCAGGGCTGGTAACTCGGCATGTAAAACTCAACTACCAATCATTAGCGGACCGGAGTTCCTCTGTGGCGACCCCTAACCGGGAAAAGCCGAAAAGACATAACAACAACAACAGCTCTTATAAACTGAAAACATTGCTAGAATAAAAGGTGTTAACATGCATGTTCTGAAGGATATGAAGTTAAACTGAAATGCCTGTCATTTAATGAATTCAGTCATCAATGATTTGCCACAAAAAATCCAGAAAACTACAAATTGTGAGAACAGTCCAAACATGAGTCACATCTGGACATTCTTTGAAAATCTGGGCAGTTGAGTACACAGTCAGTGTCTGCATCTGTAAGTGGCTGCCTTGCTGTGGTACAGGGGTTTATCATAATGTAACATTGGTACTAAATGCCCATCAGTGTGTGAATCTGTGAGTCGCTATCTTGCTGTGGTACAGGGGTTTGTCATAATGTAACATTGGTATTAAATGCCAGTGTGTACCTGTGAGTAGCTACCTTGCTGTGGTACAGGGATTTATCGTAATGTAACATTGGTATTAAATGCCCGTCAGTCTGTGTATCTGTGAGTCACTACCTCGCTGTGGTACAGGGGTTTGTCATAATGTAACATTGGTATTAAATGCCAGTTAGTGTGTGTACCTGTGAGTAGCTACCTTGCTGTGGTACAGGGGTTTGTTGTAATGTAACATTGGTACTAAATGCCAGTGTGTGGCTTGGCACATCAATTCTTAATTATCTGAATGTAGTGACACTAGTGGTTAAATGGTGCTGGATGAGCTTGACAGGGAAGGAGGTGTGATGGCAATGTGGTAACACTTTATGTTCTCTTGAGTAGGGCCCCCAACTTGAACTTGCTGGGGCCCCCAAAATGCTAGCACTGGCCCTGCAGTTACAAAGGGTTAAAGATTACAGCAGCTAACAGTTCAACATGTAACAGCTTTATACTAGGTATGGACATGTCATTAGAGTTAAGTATGAAGTTATTAGACTATTTTAATATTACAGTTTCTGACAGGATGCTAGAGATGGCAGAGCATGACAAATTAGATATTTTTAAGCATAACATTTTTTCTTTTGGTACTGAGGAAGATGGGTTTAAAATAGTAAGTGCAGTAAAACGTGGGTAAGTTTAAACAGGTGGGAGGTGTGAGAACAGACGTACTGAAAGTGGCACCAGACCCTCCAGCTACAGGAAGCCCAGATGATAGACAAATTGCATGTTTTTTTTTTCTGTAGAAAACTGGGACATATCAAGCAGGATTGTGTATGCTACAGAAATTGAAAAAACAGGCAAATACAGAAAGGAGCATCTGCAAGGGACTCAGGAAAAAAAGAAGTCAAAAAGGAAGCAAAAGTTGCAGGATGATAACATAGAGGGTCAAAGTGAACTGAGTGTTAACCAACAGTACATGACAATAAGAGTTAGAAAAAGAATTTCAGACCTTATGGACAGAGACAAAAACAGACTGTGGGAAGTTAAAAGTTAAAAAGTTCCAATTACATGGGAGGTGCAAGGGATTACATTATCTTTGAAAATCAAAAGTATGTCATAACTAGATTATCTCAAGGATTTCAGAACAGCCCTGTCATTTTTCATCAGATAATAGAGACACTCTTACAGGATGTGAGTAAAGATGACAAGGTTATTCATTACATTCTGGTTCAAGCAGAAACTGTAGAAGAACACATATGACAGCTAAGGAAAGTTCTGAGACAGTTGCAAGAGGCATGTTTCAAAGTAAAGAACAATTTTGGATTTGCATAAGGGCGATCAAAAATAAGAGCCGACTCTACAATGGAGTCACACAAAGGAAAAGGCATTTAAAGTTTTAAAGCAGAAGTTGCCACAAGCAACGGAGCTGATCGCTCCCACCAGTAAACTCCATTTTGTTCTGCAAGCAGCAGCAAGGAAGGATACACTCTCAGTGGTGTTATTACAATCTTGGCCATATGAGGCATCTCAGGGAATGTACACTAAGTTAAGACAGGTTACTTTTTGTAGCAGGAAAATATTTCCTGTACAAAAAGAATATCACACTTGCACTGAACAGTGTTTAGCCATTTACTGCAGAATAAGACAGAGTATCTGACAATGTTCTCTGGGGTTATAGTTCAAACTCCACGTCTGACAATCAAAACTTTGCTAAATGAGAGTGAGATAAACAAAATCAGTGAAGGGGTTAGTCAAGACATTCCTACAATCTATGAGAATGGTGCACATTTCTGAAGGGATGTGAAGTACTACACTAGGTGTGCAATAGTAACATTACAAAAGGGAGACTAATTATGGTTAAGCTATCGGGATGTATGAAAGCATAAAGGGCTGAGCTACAAGCTCTGCAATATGTTTTGCAGCACTTACCTCCAGTAAATATTTACAGTGATAGTGCTTAAGTAGTAAATGCTCTGAGATTACATATGGCAACATGGGCTAGAAGAGGGTTCACTGATAGTGCAACACTGATTCAAAAGTACAAGTTGCAGGTAAAGTTCAGTATTTTAAGGTTAAAAGCAAAGCATCAACAATGGATAAAAGACCTGCATGAAGTATGCCAAGAAACAGCCAAAGAGCACAGTAAAGAAATTAATTTGACCATTGGTCCTAAGAGTACAGAATGTAAATTAAAAGATTTGCTAAAAATTAGTAACAGGAACAGAGCAGTGGTAAACCAGACAAGGCAAATGTTCCAACCTTAAAAGTAAGGATGGTTCCAAAAGAAAGTGTATGTATACAAAGACAGGATCAAAACCAGTAGGGGATCAGTGAATACAATATCACAGTAGCTAGGGAACACTACATTCGCAGTACAAAGGCATATACATTCCTTCCTATGGAATGGGAAGGAACCTGTTACACAGGGTATGTAATACCAGCAATGATATTAACTAAAGAATTATCTGAAGGTAAAATAAGAAATGTCAGGAGAAACAGAGAATCAGAAAACAGTACTGGTACATTAGATCAATCATAGATCAAGTCATGACATAAATGGAGCAGAAGCAGAAGGGTATTTGTGCACTGATCAATGAGGAGTACTGTACTTATATTCCAGACAAGACAGAATCCATAAAACAACATTTAAGCAGAATACAACTAGTATCTGAAAAGGCTAGAAATAGATGGAAAAGTGACTGCAGTGATTGCTTAAATGGGTTATTTTCAGAATGGTGAAAAACCTTTACTACTGCTTTAATTGCTAGAGTAGCCATTATTTTGTTGATCATAATAACGTGCACGTGTGATAAGCCTTGTATTAAAAAGACTTGTCAATCAGGTATCTACTGTAACTAATGTAGGTGGTAAAGAAAGTAACATAACCAATGAAGGCATGATTGTTCTGTAAGACTCAAAGTTTGATTTATTGAATTTTTTTTTGTTTTCAAAATAAAAAGGGGGAATTGATAGAATGACATAAATTAAGACTGGCTTTCCTTATATGTAATAATAATGTATTTGATATAAAAAAAAAAAAAATATATATATATATATATATATATATATATATATATATATATATATTATAGTTTGGTAGACCTTCACAGTAGCAGAGGCTTGGTAATCATAATATATTTTTAGAAAAATAGCATCCGCAAGTAAATATGCATTAGCCTAAGAGAATGTGTTTGTGTGGAACAAAAAAAATATTATACTTCTGAATGTTTTTGTAACAAATGGCATTAACAATAAAGGCTTGTTGAAATATCCTAAACTGTTGAATGTACACATATATTCAAGCTAAAGGGAAATGGCCAAAAGCAGAAAAAGTTACAAACTATCCTATGAATCAAAGAACATTTTGGCATGCTGAGAACTGTATTTCTCTGGATAAGCATGGCTAACACAGCAGAAAAAGTTGCAGACTATCCTATTACTTAAAGAACATTTATGAAAAAATATTTTGGCTTGCTGAAGGAACTGGATTGAGACAAGAATGCAAAGAAGGCTTCAATACATGAAAATAATGTTTTCATCAAGGACAAATTTTGAAACTATAAAAGTGGTTGTAAGGTTGTAAAGACTTTTTGGTGGACAGTTTGGTAATCCGAGTCAGCTGAGGAAGTACAGTGTACCTAGCAGTTGTATCTATGTTATAAAGGAAATGTAAATAATCTCACAGTAGTGCTTGGTCGGCTGGTTTCAATAAATCTGTCAGCAACTATGAATATACAGTTGTACAGTTTGTCTCTGTCCCTGTTGCTGTTAATTTCAATCTAACACTATACACATTCAGTCTTAATGAGCTGTAGGATTTCCCCATATGAGGAGTTACAATGAGATGTGGAAGAGAGAGGAACGTTTTCATTAAACTTCTCAGTCTCCATAACAGACTATTTGATCTTCATAATACCCTTCCCAGGATACTGAAGGGCACTCATCTACTATTAATTCCAATAAGAGTAGTCTATGATCGCTTCACACTCGAGACAAACAACAAACATGAAACAAAGACTGAGAGTCTGGAGGCGGCAATATTTTCTAGGGCTGTACATGTCAGAGGTGGTAACTGATCATGAGAGACCTGGACAGGCCCAGATACTGTCATCAAACAGCCATCGGACCATGTTGCTTTGTCAGTTATGGTCTGCACCTGTGTCCAGTAGGTTTTCAGATATTGGGCAAAACATTATCCACCCCTATAGTTCTTTTTTTAGGCAATGCCAATCGTATAAACCTTCCAACATAGTAAATTCTAAGTAAGACAAACTACCGGTGTTACTGCTCAATGCTAGTGGTCTGAACAAGAAGTTCCAGTCCCCTGTAAGCGCTCCTCACCTTGGAGAGTGTTGACAGTTACTAAGACATGATTTAAAGCCACAGAAGGCATCCCGGCAGTACAAGGCTATAATGCCTTCCACACATTTAGACCAAGTACTGCACAAGAAAGGATAAGAGGTGGAGACGTATCAATCTGTATAAAAAGTAAGTACACCTCAAGATTTGTCAAACAATATGACATGCTTGAGCTACTCCATGGTTAACTAACCTTGGATAAAGTCCTGTACCATATTTTTGCTAGCTATAGGTCCCCATGTATGACCCAGGATAGCCATACCACATACTTGAATGTAATGGAGTCACTCACAACTCAGCCCAACACCATATTCATAGGTGATTTCAACTATAACACCACAAACTGGGATGCATACACAGCCACTAACATGCATGCCAAAAGATTCCTGGATACTGTCCATGCAAGTATTCCGGAACAGCTAGTCTGCACACTTACAATGTGCAAATATCCTGGATCTGGTACTCACAAATATGAGGGAACATTGCAACCCCCCCAGAACCTTTAAGAATTTTTCCAAGGCTAAAAAACACAGTGGCTTATATGGAAGTGTTTACAGAAACCTTGTACAAGCATGTAAACAACTGCATAAAAACAGCAGTGCCAAACAGAAATAAGCTTAGGACAAACTCCAAAAACAAGCTCCCTTGGTAGACCCCCACTAAACATAGGTTGCACAACAAATGAAAGAAAATCCTGTGCAAAAATAGGAATGAGCATGCCCAAAAAACTAACTCCCTCATCAGTCTCAACAAACAACTCAGGGAACTAATCAAGTTCACTTAAACCAATTTTGGGGCAAAAATAGCCTCACAGCTGAAGGATAACCACAAGGCATTTTTCATTTATGTAAGCAAACTTAAAGGAAACACCCAACAGTTTCCTGAACTAATAGCAAATGTACCTTCCTATGCAGAAAAATGGGATACAGCAAATTTTCTCGCCAATAAATTTAGCTTTAATGTCACCCCCTATCACCACAAGCCCCCCCAAGGAAATACCCTCTACCATTTCTCTCTCAACTATCACTAAACAACAGGTCCTTACAGCACTCTCCAGAGCTAAAAGCACTGCATCAGTGGGTTCTGATAATATTCCAGAATGCCTCCTAAATAGTTTGAAAAACAAAGTTATGTACTTACCATAACATTTCATAAGAGTTGTTCATCTCGCCTTCATTCTTTACTGATGGGTTCGGAGCCGATCCCTCGGCTCCGAGTCATCCAATTGCAAAGCTCAAGGTCTTCAAATAGCTCGAGGCCAAGTCCCTATCCCATGATGCACCTAGAGTTACCTCAGATCTTGTTTGCTGCGTATAACAATACCATATGTCATTCTATCACTCCCAAGCGAAGGTATAGAAGCACTTGAGCAACCAGGATGAATCCAGCATCTCGGTCATCTAACAGCCCAGGAGGGGGTAGGGGGGAGGGACGTAAAAATGAAGGCGATATGAACAACTCACATGGAACATTACGGTAAGTACATAATTTCTTTATGTGAAGTTGTTCTATCTCGCCATTCATTCTTTACTGATGGGTAGCGTCCCAAGCACCATCAACCTCGGGTGACTCACGGGAGTATATTTCTCAGGACTGTGGATCCAATGGAGGCCCTGTCAACTGTGTAATGAGTGATAAAGGTATGATGTTTTTACCAAGTGGCTGCTGCGCAAATGTTATCAATAGGAAGTCTGGCAGAAAAGGCACAGGATGTAGAAACAGCTCTGGTTGAGTGAGCCTTAATTTTATGCTGTAAAGGCATGTTAGCAACTGAATAAGCAAAGGTGATACAATCAGACAACCATTTAGAAAGAGTTATTTTAGCCACTGGTCTACCCTTCCTGGAGTCTGAAAATGAAACAAAAAGCTGGTCTGATTTCCTGAAATCTTTTGTTCTATCCAAATAAAATCTGAGCTGTCTGTGAACATCAAGTTTGTGCAGCATGTATACTAAATTGTTTGAATGGTTGGGGAAGAAAACTGGCAAATCAATAATTTGGTTGAGATTAGTTTTAGTGCAAACTCTGGGCAAGAAAGAGGGGTTTGTTCTAAGTGAGACTCTGTCAGCATGGAATATCAAATAAGGAGGCTTGATGGATAAAGCCTGAAGCTCTGACACTCTGCGGGCAGAAGTAATATCTACTAAAAAGATGGTTTTCCATGACAAAAATATGAGGTCACATGAAGAAGCTGGTTTAAATGGCGGAAGAATTATGCAGGAAAGCATAAAATTTAGATTCTATGGAGAATAGGGAGATTTCACAGGTGGTCTAATATGAAAGGTCCCTTTGAGAAAGGCTTTGGATAACTTGTGTGACATAATATTCAATCCTTCGAATCCAAGATGAAAATGAGAAACGGCAGTAAGTTGAATATGAACAGTCGCTGCTGCAGCTCCTTTGTTAAAAATCATAGTCAAGAACTCTAAAATGGAGGTCATAGGGGCTTGGTAAGGATCAATATTGTTTTTAGAGGCCTATATAGAAAATGTTTTTTATTTGCTAAGATATAACATCCTCGTAGAAGATTTATGAGAGGATAAGAGAATATGCTTCATCTCATTGGAAAGCTTATGGAACTTGGCTATGATGGCAATTGGAGCAGTCAAGCTGTCAGCTTCAGGGACTGCAGAGAGGGATGAAGTTCCCCCAACGAGTGTGTCGGAAGGTCTGGAACTGGGTCCAGAATCCAAAGGACTTCCAAAAGATGACGTCAAAGGAAGGGGAACCAAATCTGACGAGGCCATTGAGGGGCTATTAGAATGATAGTCCTTCCCAGGGTTTCTGCTTTCTGTAAAACCTTGGGTATCAACAGGATTGGTGGAAATGCACAGAGAAGACCCGGAGGCCAATTGTGCATGAGTGCGTCCCTTGGGGCTTCTCCCGGAGGGGGAATCAGGGCAAAGTAGCTTCTGCATTTCGTGTTCTTGTGACTGGCAAAAAGGTCGCAGCAAGGCTGGCCCCACCTGCAGAATATCCTATCCACTATTTCCATCTTGAGCAACCACTCGTGGGGTAACAAGACTGCTCTGCTCAACTTGTCTACTATCACGTTGGATTTCCCCAGGATGTGCATTGCCAATAGAAAGCGCTGGGTGGAAACAGCCCACTGCCATACTCTGAGAGCCTCGCGACAAAGGGGGTAAGACCTGGTTCCTCCTTGTTTGTTCAAATACCAGACCTCTGACATGTTATCTGTCTGAATCGCAATCATACTCAGAGGAAGAGAGTCCTGAAAGTACTACAGTGCCAAAAGTACTGCTCTCATCTCTAGGACATTGATAAGCAGATGTGTCTCTTGATCAGTCCATGTGCCTTGGGCTGTCTTTCCCTGAAAATGCCCCCCCACCACTATGGCTGCTGGAGGGGGTAGCACAAATGGGCGTCCTATCATAACATGAAGTGAGGTCAACCACCACTGAAGATCCTTTTTGCAGGAATTCATGATCATTATCATGTGACACATGGGAAGCTCTTGGTAAGACCATTGAGTGAACAACAGCCATTGCAGTATCTGCATGTGCATACAACCTAGTGGTATGGCTAGAATTGGTACTGCCATCATGCCTAACAATTTCAGAACTTCTGATGCTGGTGCTTTGTCTTCGGATATCAGAACGCTGACATGCTGATGGAGAAGAAAGACTCTTTCCACTGGAAGTCTTAGTGTGGTGGTGTCCGGTTCTGCTCCGATAAAGACGATATGCTGCGATGATGACAAGGCAGATTTTTCTGAGTTGATTGTAATGTCCAGTTGATTGCAGAGTGACAGAGTGGGCTCCCTGGCCTGAATGAGTTGATGCCTGGTGGTGGCGGTAAGGAGCCAATCATCTAGGTATGGAAACACCTGGCATCCTAAATGCCTCAGGTGAGCCGTGGCCACTGCCATGCATTTGATGAACACTCTGGGGGTTGTAGTGAAGCCAAAGGGCAGTGCTCAAAACTGGTAATGATTGGCTCTCAGCCAAAAGTGCAGATGATCCCTGGATGGCCTGGCCATTTGTATGTGGTAGTATGCATCCTTGAGATCTATCAAGCACATCCAATTGTCTTTCCCTAAGAAGGGAAGTACAGACTGAAGCGTGACCATCCGGAACTTCTCTTTCTTTACGGATTTATTCAGTCTGCTGAGGTCCAATATGGGTCTCCAGTCTCCTGTCTTTTTTGGAACTAAAAAGAATCTTGAGTAAGTTTCGGATCCTGTTGGTTTGCTGGGACTGGTTGGATGACTCTTTTTCTTAGCAACATTTGGACATCTATTGTTGCTTGTTCCCTGTAACTGGGTGTAATGTCTGGGATTTTTCTTATGGGTGAAGGGTGTGTGGCGAATGGGATGAAGTATCCTCTGGAAATGATACTTTGTACCCAGCTGTCTTTTGTTATTTTGAGCCAGGCATCTGGGTACAAAGATAAGTGACCACCAACTGCCTCCAGAGCAGGACAGTCGGGCCTCCTTTCAGGAGCGCTGGTAGGGCTTCCCAAAGAAGTGATCTCTGTCACCCTGGTGTTGCAGACCCCCCTGCCGCGAGGGCGGCATCTTCCATTCTTGTCCCTTCCTCGGCCTCTGGAGGGGGGTTCACCATGTGTGTCCTGAAAGGCTCCTTGGGCTTTTCGGAATCACATTTTTCCTCTCCTTTAACCCTTAGGGTAGGGTCTGGTAGGGGTGGAAAAATGGACCCTGACAGCAGACAGAGTCTTACCGTCCTGCTCACACCTGGTTAAGGTTTCCTTTACTTTAGGCCCAAAAAGGGATGAGCCATCAAAGGGAGTATTCACGAAGGATGACTTGAAGGGCTCCGCAAAGGAACACAAGCACATCCAGGAGTGTCTCCTAAGAGCAACTCCTGTACCCGCTGCCCTACTCATTCCATCAGCTGCATATGAAATGAGGCACATGGATGAGTTTACTATAGAACTGAGGATAGCAAGCTGGGCGGCAACTTTTTCGGTAGCTCCTGGAGCTACTGTACCCTGAAGAGTATCTCCTAGCTCTTTAAGGAGATCTCTTTGTAATCTGGTAAAATGGGTTAAATAGTTGAGCAAACAAAGAGCAAAAGTCGCTGAACTAAACATGCGCTTCCCATATCTATCCATTATCCTGGAGTCTCTGTTAGGAGGATGGATAGACGAGGAAGTTTCAGACATTTCTTTTTTGGTGGCTGCCGCCACCACCATAGCATCAACTGGCACACCTTTTTTCAAGAACAATTTGTCAAGGAGGGCAGAAATTAACTTATTAGGCCTCCTAGGGACAGGCTTCATAGTATCCGGAGACTCCCACGCCCTTCGTGAGACCAGCTGCATCAGCTCATCGAAGGACGGAGACACCTAAGAGGTGGAGGGCTGAGACCTGAAAACCTTCAGGAGAACTGACTCATCCTCCGTAGGGTTTTTGGAATGACAGTCACCCCTCTGCCTCAGGATTTCAAGTATCTCAGCGAATGACATATCTTCAGAGGGGGACCGTGGGGACCCTTCTGACTCATCCAAGTCAGTATCAGATGTTAGAGACTCCTGGGGGGAGTCCAGATGTTTCCTCTTACAAACCCTCTTCCTGGGAACCTCATTAGTGGGGGCTTCTGGTGAGGTCTCGGAAGAGCAAGGACCACCCTATGGGGCTTCCTGAGGCTCTCTGTCTCTATGCTTGGTAAGGATGTGTGAGTCAGATGCAGACAGAGGCACTTTAGGGGAGGAGGAAGCCAGACCTGAGGTCGAGGATGTCTTACGAGACATGACTCTCCTCATGGCATCGAAAGCACCTCTGCTCCGATGCGAGGGAACCGATGGATCCTAGGAAACCGTCGATACCCCCGGCGGCGGGACAGTGGGCTCTGAACCAGAGGTAAGAGCTGAGCTCATCCGACCCAAAGCCCCGAGAAGCAGAGTCAGAACCGACAAGCCTGTCCGACTATCCTCCCCAGTCCCGACCAGAGAGTTTCGGCTCCTAGAGTTCTCGATCGGCACAGAGGATGTCAGAGTGAACAGAGCCAAAGACACTGGAGCAGGCGTCGGCTCGAGGGTTCCACAATCAACAGGTCCAACTCCTCTGGCTCCAAAGGACCAGCATGGCTCGGAGGAGGAACAGTTTGAGCTGGTGTAAGGGTCTTCGGCTCCGAAGCCATTTGGGTTGGAATCGATAAAACTTTTGCCAAGGACGGTGCCAATAACAGTTTCTGCACCACACGATCCACATCCAGATCAGAAAGGCTGATACAGGACAGAGATGAGTGCACCGAATGTGGTACCGACTGTAATAATGGACTCTTAGGAGTTTCGGATACCGGTTCCAAGACTGGGGACAGGATCCGCAAAGAAAGGACTGTTGATTCCAATGTCAGTGGAGCCAAAGTTGAAGGTTTATTTTTTATTTCTTTGATTCAGAAGTCTTAGAAGACTTTGAGGACTTGCTGGATCCATCTTGGTCGCTCAAAGCTTCTTGGAAGGATGGTTTCAACAAACCTCTGTCTATTAATTTTCTTTTCCTTTCCTGTAGGACTCTGGAGGAGAAGTAATGGCATATAGAACAGCTATCCTGTAAATGCAGGGTTCCTACAGAGTACACACAATTTACATGGCTGTCTGTCACAGACATTTTTTGGCCACACTTTGGGCACTTTTTGAAACCTGACATAGGATGCTTCTCTTGATCAGCCATTGTAATCACAGAGAGAAAATTACTGTCACCACAAAAAATTCTTAACAGTAACTATAAACAAAAGCCTTAAATAAAATCAGGCTGAGTCACACACACCGGGTAATACTAATGTAAATATTAAAGTGACAGAAAAAAGTCTGTCTAAAACACACAATATGACATCAATAAGTAGACTAAGCAATGAAAAAGAGGATAGCCGCTATAAGACACAACAAATCTTATCTAAGATATTCTAAGGAATAGCTATATCTGACAAAAATTACTGTCAACTGTAAAACTTTAACAGTAATTATCAAAGCCACGCCTTTTCTAAAAAAAATTTAAGGCTAAACACACCACACAGCAAAGAACTATAAACTATCTAACTATTTAGTATAAACCGCGACAAAAGGTCACTGACTAAACACACCCTAGTAATTAGAGAAAGGTTTTTAAACTAGGCCTAAAACAAGAGGCCATCTAGAATTTTTAAAGCACACTAAGGGGAAGGGAATACGATGTAGATAAACACACCAAACAGCTATAAGAGCTTTATAAAACTATTTAAAACTACCTAAAACTATCTAAATATCAATAAAAGTAAGTAAAGTATGAAAAAACAGTTTTACTGGCCCGAGCTAATGCAGAACCCCCGATCTGTTGCAGCAGCAAACTAGATCTGAGGTAACTCTAGGTGCATCATGGGATAGGGACTTGGCCTCGAGCTATTTGAAGACATTGAGCTTTGCAATTGGCCGACTCGGAGCCCAGGGATCGGCTCCAAACCCATCAATAAAGAATGAACAGCGAGATAGAACAACTTCACATCATGACCTTGCAGGTCCACTATAATCTCTATTCAACCACAGCCTCCTGACAGGCTTCGTTCTTAATGAATGGAGGACTGCAATGGTCATCCCTTTGGAAAAGACAGAGACAATCAACAGACTTGGGGAACTACAGACCCATAAGTCTGAGTAGTCTTAAATGCAAGGCTATGGAAAGAATTATAATGGAGCTGCTAAACAAAGACATAGGAAATATTCAAACATTGGACCCATCCCAGTTCAGTTTCATCAAGGACAGGTTATGCCTACTATTCTTCAAGAAAGTCACTAGAGCCATGGAAAAGGGCAAAATGGTACATACTGCCTACCTTGACCTAGCTAAGACATTTGACACAATACCTCACTCAAGTATTAGACAAACTCACAAACTTAAGCATAAATCCCTATGTCACCCAATGGACAGCCAAATGGCTCACAGATGGAACTTGTAAAGTTAAGGTGGTGGAATCCACCTCCACCAAAAGACCTGTTACTAGTGATGTCCCACAGGGCTCGGTACTGGGACCTCTCCTGTTTGGAATATACTTCTCTGAAGTCAAGGCAAAGACATTTGTACAGGACTTTTGGCTGACCAAATATGCTGAGGACTGCATGTTGAGTGTAATCACTGAATCCCTCACTGATACAGATATCCTCCAGGAGGTTCTGATACAAATAACTGCTGCCAGAACTATGGCCTAAACTTTTGTGAAAAAAATGCATAATTATACCCCTTGGGAAGATGATACCCCGGCAAATTACAACCTTGATAATACTCCCCTAAGAGTAGACACAGTAGTAAGGGACTTGAGAACTCAGGTAGACAGTAACCTGAACTTTGATCACCATGTGTTTATGGTTGTAAGAAAATCCTTTTACATGGTACAGCTTGCATCCAGATCTAAGGAGATCATAGTCCCACTATACTCTGCCCTCATTAGACCAATAATTGGGTACAATGCACTCTTCGGCATGTTCTTGAATAAGAAGTTATGTACCTACCATAACGTTCCATGTTAGTTGTCTTCTCTCGCCTTCTTTCTTGCTGGATGGGTTCGGAGCCGATCTTCGGCTCCGACTCGGCACTTGCTAAGATCGAGAGCTAATTTTACCAGCTCGAGGCAACCCTATATCCCATGATACAAGGCGTGACTACCCAGATCTCGTTTGGTAGCTATAGAAAACCCTGCCAGTAACCTTCTTCCCAGAAAGGAAGAAGAGGAACTAAATGTGGAAAGAAACAAAGCAAAGTAACCACTAGATACTAGTGACACTTCCTACTGGAGCCCATAGAAAGAATGAATCGTACCCAGAGAAGAGTACCACTTCAAGGTCTGTCCAGGCTAGGGGGAAGGAGGGAGGGACATAAGAAAGAAGGCGAGAGAAGACAACTAACATGGAACGTTATGGTAGGTACATAACTTCTTAATGTTAAGTTGTCAAACTCGCCTTCATTCTTGCTGGATGGGACCGCGTCCCTAGCACCTCTATGCTGGGTGGCTCAATGGAACAGACTCTTGAGAACTGTGGAACCAAACCTAGCCCTGTCTCTGGAGGCCAAGTCCAATTTGTAATGAGCGACAAAGGTATGAGGAGTGGCCCAAGTGGCTGCCGCACAAATGGTGTCAATACGTAGCCTATCCTGAAATCCTGTAGAAGTGGATAGGCGTCTGGTAGAATGTGCGTTTGGTTTTGAGGGCAGTTGCTTGCCCCTAAGGAGATAAACATGAGAAATGGTAGAAGACAGCCATCTGGATAAGGTCACCTTGGAGACCGGAAGACCCTTCCTGTTTTCTGCATAAGAAACAAACAGTTGATCAGATTTTCTGAATTGTTTAGCTCTGTCCAAGTAATATCTGATTTGGCGATGGACATCCAAACAGTGAAGTTTCTGTTCCGCTCTGTCAGAATAATTAGGGAAAAAAAATGGCAATTCAATAGATTGGTTAATATTCGTCTGGGAAGCAACCTTGGGCAAAAAAGATGGATTAGTTCTTAAAGATACTCTAACTTTGTGGAAAACCAAGTACGGGGGATGGACACAGAGAGCATGAAGTTCAGACACCCTCCTGGCTGAAGTAACAGCAACCAGAAAAATTGTCTTCCAGGAAAGAAATTTTAATGAGCATGTAGCAGCCGGTTCAAAGGGGGGCAGAATCAAGGATGTCAGCATTAAATTCAGGTCCCATTGCGGAGGGGGATCTTTGATTGGGGGTTTCAGCAGAAAGATCCCTCTAAGAAAGGCTTTGCAAAGCTTGTGAGACATTATGTTTTGATCCGCTAAGCCAACATGAAAATTTGAGATCGCTGCCAGCTGGACCTTAACTGTAGAGGAAGAGGAACCCGATTGAAAAATCTCAGCTAGGAAGTCCAAGACTGACTGCACTGGAGCAGTAAAGGGATCTATGTCCCTGGACTTTGCCCAGAAGGAAAAACGCTGCCATTTGCTAGCATAAATCCCTCTGGTAGAGGACTTTAGAGAAGCTACTATGATATCTCGCACGGGACTAGAAATCATAGGAAGCCTGGCTAAGGAAGGAAGTGGAGCAACCAAGCAGTGAGGTTGAGAGAATGAATGGCCTGGTGCAGATGACCCGAATGGTGGGTCAGAAGATCTGGAATTGGATCCAGATGCCAAGGCTGAACCAAGAGATGACGATGTAGGGACGGAAACCAAATTTGTTGAGGCCAGTAAGGGGCAATGAGAATCAACTTGGCTCTCAAGACGGTAGCTTTCTGAATCACTTGAGGTATCAGCGGGAATGGAGGAAAGGCATAAAGAAGTCCCCGGCGCCAATTCTGGGTTACAGGGTCTCTGGGGGGATGGCCTGGTAGCGGAAAGAGGGAGAAGAAGTCTGGGCATTTGCTGTTTTGGGGTGTAGCAAAAAGGTCGCAGCAAGGGACGCCCCACTTCTGAAAAATCTCGTCCACTACTGATTGTTTGAGAGACCACTCGTGTGGCATGAGAATAGCTCTGCTCAGTCTGTCCGCTAAGAGGTTGGATTTCCCGGGGATATGCATTGCTATCAGAAACCGATGAGAGGAGATTGCCCATTGCCAAAGTCTGAGAGCTTCTCGACACAGTGGATAGGACCTGGTCCCGCCCTGTTTGTTGATATACCAGACTACGGACATGTTGTCCGTCTGAACTGCAATAGTCCCTAAAGGAAGAAAGTCGCTGAGGGCTTGCAACGTTAAAAGCACTGCTCTCATCTCTAGGACATTTATGTGCAGATGGTATTCTATGGGTTGCCAAGTCCCATGGACCATCCTGCCCTGATAATACCCCCCCCCCCAACCCGATCAGAGAGGCATCTGAGGTGACTGTGGCAACCGGGACTGGGGGAACAAACAGTCAACCCTGACGGAGTTGCGGAGTAGACATCCACCAGGTTAGGTGACTCTTGCACAATTGCATCACGAAGATCTCGTGGTGCATGAGAAGCTGCTGGAAGGACCAGTGGGTGAACAACATCCACTGCAGAAGACACATGTGGAAGCGAGCTAAAGGAAGCAGTACGATGGCCGCAGCCATAAGACCTAGCACCTTCAGGACAAACCTGGCCCTGATCTTTTTGCTGAGTAGTATGATGCGAACATACTTTTGGATGTCCAGAATTCTTTGGTTTGTGAGTCTTGCTGACATCCCGACAGTGTCTAATTCTGCGCCTATAAAGGTAATAGATTGACAAGGAGACAATGAAGATTTTTCGAAGTTTATAGAAATCCCCAACTGGTTGCAGGTGTGAAGAGTGTAGTCTCTGGCCTTGAGAAGTTGATGCCTGGTGGTGGGAGAGAGGAGCCAGTCATCTAGATACAGAAACACCTGGAATCCTTGACGTCTCAGCTGAGCCGTGACCACTGCCATACATTTGGTAAACACTCTGGGGGCTGTAGTGAGACCAAAGGGCAGGGCTCTGAATTGAAAATGACTGGTCCCCAGCCGAAAGCGGAGAAACCTTCTGGAGCGCCTGTGAATTTTTATGTGATAGTACGCATCCTGAAGGTCTATTGAGCACATCCAGTTGTCCTTGCCCAAAAAGGGTAGAATGGACTGAAGCGTGACCATCTGGAACCTTGCCTTTTTGACAAACTTGTTTAGTTTGCTGAGGTCTAAAATTGGTCTCCAATCTCCCGTCTTTTTGGGAACCAAAAAGAATCTTGAGTAGATTCCGGATCCTACTTGGTCTGCTGGTACTAGTTGGATGGCTCTTTTTGCTAGGATCTTTGATACCTCCAGCTTTGCCAACTCCCTTAGACTGGGTGAAACGTCCGGGAGGGATTGATGAGGAGCAGGATATCTCATGAAAGGGATATTGTAACCCTCGGATATGATCGACTGGACCCATTTGTCTTGAGAAAGGGAACGCCAGGCTGTTGGGTACAGCGACAATCTTCCCCCGACTGCCTCCAAGGGTGGACAGTCGGGCAACACCTCAGGGGTGCCGGAAGGGTTTATCAGAGAGAGGCTCTCTGCTACCCTGATTCTGCGGACCCCCTCTGCCCCTAGGGCAGCGTCTATTGTTATTACCCCCTCTGCCTCTGGGGGTAAACTGACCACGTGTGTCCGGCGTGACTCCCTGAGATTTATGGAACCACATTTTCCCTCCCTTCTGACCTTTGGGATAGGGTCTTGAAGGGGTGGAGAAATGGACTCCTACGGCAGAAAGAGTCTTGCCGTCTTGCTCACACCTGGTCAATGTGTCCTTCACCTGAGGTCCAAACAAAGCCGAACCATCGAAGGGAGTATTAGTGAAGGACGCCTTAAAGGGGTCTGCAAAATTACAAAGCCGCATCCAGGACTGACGCCTAAGTGCCACTCCTGTGCCTACGGCTCTACTCGCCCCATCGGCTGCATAAGAAATGAGCCACATGGAGGAGTTAGTTATAGAATTTAGGATTCCGAGCTGTGAGGCAATCTTCTCTTGAGCCCCAGCAGCTGACAGATCCTGAACTACCTCACCTAGTTCCTTGAGAATATCTCTCTGAAGCCGGGTAAAGTGACAGAGATAGTTCAATGAGCACATAGCGAAGGTCGCTGAAGAAAACATCCGCTTACCGTACCTATCCATGGTCCTAGAGTCCTTGTTAGGAGGCTGGACAGGTACAGAAGGATCGGCAAGTTCCTTCTTGGTGGCAGCTGCCACCACCATGGCATCAACAGGGACACCCTTGGTGAGAAACTGTTTGTCTGCGGGGGCCGTGATAAATTTAGAAGGCCTCCTGTGGACTGGTTCCACAGAATCCGGGGCCGCCCACGCCTTTCGAGCCACCACTTCCATGAGCGGGTCGAAAGGCGGAGACACCCAGGAGGTGGAGGGTCGAGATCCAAAAGCCTCCAGGTATACCGACTCATCCTCGGAGGGGTTAATGGAAGGCCAGTTCCCCCTCTGCTTAAGGAGTTCCAGGATGTCTGAAAAGGAGACATCCTCAGAGGGGGACCGTGGGGAACACTCCGACTCATCTAAGTCGGTATCTGATGTCGTAGACTTGGGGGAGTCTGTGTGCTTCCTCTTGCACATCCTTTTACGCGAGGGTTCTCCCGAAGGATCAGGAGAAACCTCGGAAGAGGAAGTTCTTCCCAATGGGGAAACCTGGGGCGATGGATCTCTGGGTCCGGGAGCAAGAGAATGGGAAGAGACATCGACAGGCACCGAACAGGGAGGAGCTAATGGAATTGACTGTTGACTCAGCTCCGGGGCTAGAACACTCCTCATCACCTCAAAGGCTCCCCTTCCAGGGAGGCCGGAAGACTCCCACTCTGAAGAAAAAGGAATCCCCGGTCCCGCCGAAAAAGAAGGCTCCGAGGCTGATGTCGGTGCCGAGCTCACCAATGCCGAAGCTCCAAGAGGGAGAGCGGGGTCGGACAAGGGTCCGATGCCACTCCCCCCCTTGGAGCCGACAAGAGAGACCCGATGACCGGATCCCTCCAAGGAAGGTCTCATGGAGGAAATCGGAGTCGAAGACGACGGAGCCGACAGGAGAGGTATCAGCCCGCGCACTCCACTGTCAACGCCCGAAGCCCGGCTCCGAACTCTGAAGAAGAGTCGGAGGAGGAATTTCAGGCGGATGAGGGATAGCGGTCGTCTGCTGAGACGGGCTATGGAGCATCTGGGCCAGTGCCTGTGACTTCAGCAGTCTACTCACCACCCTCTCCAAGTCATGGTCTGATAGCCTGGAAGACCTGGAAGATCGGCTCCGATGGCTCCGCTCCGAAAGCAGAGGAGATCCCGGAGCCAAGCGAATCGACTCCAGGGAAGGGGACTGAGATCTCTTCTTGGAAGGAGCCATCGGAGCCGAAGACCCTTCGGTTCCAGCTGGAGCCGACAGTTTATCGGCACCAGTCCTGGTCAAAGATACGTCGGCTCCGACCGGAGCCGACATCGGTGCAAGTGTATCGGAGCCAGCCGGCACCAATACCACCACCTCAGAGATAGAAAGATCGGCTCCAGCCGGAGCCGATCTCGACGCCGAAGGCTTAGGAGCCACAGCCTGGGCTTTAGGTGGCTTAGAGGGCTTTCCCGACTCAGTCTTGGTCGGGGAGCCCTCTGGCTTCAACAAGCCACGTAGGATTAATTTGTTCCTACGTTCCTGCAGGACTCTCTGGCTGAAGGAGTGACAAATAGCACAGGAGTCCTGCAGGTGTAGAGGCAAAGTGCCTCTGTCCATTGATTTTGTGGCAAGTCTGGCATTCCTTTTAGCCTTGGTAAAGTATGAAAGTGGAACCTGTAACCTTGAGACACAATATTCAGAACCCATTTGTCTTGGGTGATTGTTTGCCAATTTTGAGAAAAAAGTGCTAGTTTTCCCCCTAAGGGGGCTTCCAAAAGGGAAGTGCTTGGCATACGAAGGGGAAAGTCATTGTGACTGTTCCCTGTAAGGTTGAGACTTGTCCTCACCTCCTTTTGGGGTTAAGGTGCCCCACTGTCGTTGTCTGTTTGAGCCTTGGGGTTGAGATCTGCCTCTTGGGCGTCTGTATCTGCCTCTCTGTGGCCTGTCTGACACTGGAAAGGACCAATTCTTTATTGGCCAATTTCTGCTAAATCAAGGTGGCTGTACCTGTAAGAAATCCTTGACTGTTTGCATAGATTTAGCTTTATCCTCCATTTTCTTTAACACCTCTTCTGCCTTAACACCAAACAAGGTATCATGCTATAAAGGAGCATCCAATAATGTTGCCTTAACATGATCAGGTAAACTCTGTTCTTTTAACCAAGCATGTCTTTGAATCACCAAACCTGTAACTGCGGCTCTACAAGAGGCCTCTAAAGAATCAAAACCACATTGCAGAGTATGTTTACCCACCTGTTCAACTGCATGCAATAAATGCTGCATTTCTTTACAATCAGGAGCTTCTGAGCTTGCAAGCAGTTTCTGTTTTAACTGAGCCATTAAATATTGTTGGTACTTAAGCACGTGAAACTGGCAATTTAAAGCTCTTATTGCTAAAGTTGCAGAAGTGTATACTTTCTTCCCTCATCTATCCAAAGCTCTGGAATCTCTGTCAGAGGGTACTGGATTTTTTGCAATGGAAGTCTTAACCCTTTTGGACCCTGGGAAATAGTTTCTGGATCAGCAGAAGGGTTTTTATAAAGAAACTTGTGAGAGTCAGGGACTCTGTAATACCTATCTGGCTTAGCTGGTGCAGGGGGCAAAGAATCAGGAGATAAGCTGGATTCAGAGAACACATCATCCACAATATCTAGCACAGGCGGAATAGCCAGGGGCCTGTGTTGAGGCAATAAAAGGAAATCTCTGAGCCTTTTCTTGGATTCTGAGTAATCCTGACTTTCCCAATGGAAATGCTCCCTCATGGTATGTAAAGTTTCCCCAAAAGAATAATCCTCAGGAGGAGAGACTGAAGGGATAGATTCTTCAGCATCAGAGTCCTCATGGGGGGTAGAAAGTATCCCTGGTCTGAAGAGGAATCAGAGGAAATGGAGACCTGATCAGAGGAATCATAGTCAGTATCCTGCCTAGGCCTTTTCTCAGGAGGGGGATGGGAACCCCTGATTAGAGTAATGAGGTCTTCGGCCATTTTAAGCATCTGTTTCTTAGGCATGGAGGACTGTCCAGGAGAATGCTGAACTTGTTTCTTTGTCTTTAATGGTACTTTTGTCTTGGCTGTTGTTTTAATGGTAAGTTGTGAAGGTCTGAAAACACCCTCAGAAGCTGATGCCTGCTCAGCGGCTCTGGACCCATCTGAGGGATTAGTTTCTGTAGGCCCAATACCTTGAGTTTCCAGAGGCCTAGTGTCTAGGAGTCGGAGGCAGCCTGTGGCTCTGAGGTAGCAGGTGTCTGGGTCTGCGAAAGCGCCTCACTGAGAACTGGCGAACCGGCGACTGGCCTAGAAGAGGTTTTGTCGTCAGTTTTGGACCTCGGATGCCTGTCTTCATCCTTGTCCTTGCGTTTTTTCGGTATTGCGGTCGTCGGTTGATCCGACAGCATAGTATAATTGAACCTTCGGCCAAAGTAGTGCAAAGCAAAATCAAAATGTCTTTTTATAGTGCATTTGTCAAATCTATTACAAAACCGACAACTAGTGACATCGTGATCAGGGCCTAGGCATGGAATACAGTAAAAGTGGAAGTCTTTATGAGGTATTTGCTTCACAAAAGAAATACAATTATTAACTTTTTCTGACATCGGTCTGAGGCAAGAAAAAAGTTTCCCCAACAGGGTACTTAGCTTTACTGAAGACTTCGGATCTGAAATTCGACTTCGAAAATCTCAGGAGTCAGCCGGCCGGCACTTGTGAACTGCTTCTGCTTCGGGCACTGCGCGGCAAGAAAGACTGAATAAAATGGCGTTGGATGCATCTTATATACCCCTGGTGCACTGACATCAGGGAAGAAGCAACAGCAACCGACGCCGGACCAAGACTTTGGAACTCTGGCCGACTGCGGGACCGCCTGACGGCAGGATAACCCAAGTGTAATGACTGCAGCAGTGTAACACGATGAATATCATACACAGTATATGAAGAATTTTATGTATATCTGAAGTAAAAATATTTATTAACAAACACACACACACATACACACACACACACACACACACACACACACACACACACATGCAAAATATATATATGAGGTACCAACTGATTCATGACATTATGCAACTATAGGGGCTGTACCAGCTATGAACACAGTGAAGAATCATAAAACCTCACCTTGTACAATAATTTTCCCAAGTGTACTGCAGTTACCAGCAGCACTGGAGGCAAAGCACATGTACTGTCCAGAATCAGAACCTATGAGGTTATCCAAGATTAAGGTACAGGATCCATCAGGGTCTTCAATTATAATATGGTGGGGATCTACTTCTACAGGTTTACCATCTAGAAATGTAAAGAAGAACACAAAGCAGATTTAGTATCTCGTGAATAATAGCAATTTTGTAATACATTTATTGGGTGGTTTGATGAAAGGAGCAATTTTAATTTTGTACTTTAATTTTTGGTCTGCATGTCTACTTTGATGCACATTACTGCTTACCAATGTCCAGCAGTCATAAGGTTTGACTATCATATCTGCTTCTCCCTCCCAGAAAGAAAAAAACGCAGCCAGAATTTTTTAGAAAAGTCCACATAACTGCATTAATGGACCTTAAAAGGTTTATATGTTCTGCAAAACTTTTCTTTGTTCCCTTCACAGAGCATTTATGACACATGGTCCACCACTATGTATAACAGTCTAGTCACCTGTATGGTAATTCTGGGCACTATACTGTAGTTTCGCTAGAGGCAGCCTCTAAGATAGGATCTGCAATAATTTTACTGCAAAAGGAAAGAAGTTATTTAGGCAATGTTACAATTATTTCCCACTACAGTCCAAACCGGTCTTGAGCTTCTCCTTTTCTACAGAACAACAACAAACCCTCCTGAGTCTCAGTGCTTTCAAACTATTGTCAAACTACTTTCCCTAAAAAACTTAACTTCTTATCTCATTATGCAGTACTTTCAGCTACATATACTATTGCTTAGGTTGGTACAAGTAAGGCAGTGCAAAACTGCTGAAGTTTTGTACAATATGCAAGAACCTACCTTTTATATAAACAAGTTATGTACTTACCATAACATTCCATCTGAGTTGTTGCTTTCCATTTGTCTTCAACCTGAGGGACTCAGATCCGGCATAGATCTGACTTGGCCGCATTCTCCAGCATCGGATCCAAACTTCAAGCTCCTCCCCTACCCATAATGCCCCTGTCTCCCTCCTCACCTCAGATCGAGTTTGTTGCAGAACAGCAGCAAACCAAGCAACATGATTTTTCCATCCGGTTCACTACAAAACCCACACAAGGCAGGGGGAAGGAGGGAGGGACGGTTGAAGACAAATGGAAAGCAACAACTCAGATGGAATGTTATGGTAAGTACACAACTTATTTATCTGAAGTTGTTGCTTTCCTTTGATCTTCAACCAGAGGGGCAGAGTCCCCAGCTACTAATAACCCTGGGAGGTCCTCGTGGAAGGATGTTCTGGAGCACGGCTGAGCCAAAGGATGCCCTGCCTCTGGAAAGATGAGATAAATGTGTGTGATGAAGCCCAGGTAGCCACAGAAAGATATCATCTAATGAAACACTGGACAAAAAGCTGTCAAAGTAACAACAGACCTGGTGGAATCTGCCTGGACGTGTCCTGGTGGAGATAACCCTTGGGATCAATGAAATGTATTCAGAAATCCATCGAGCAATAGTCACTTTAGAAAAAGACTTTCCCAAGAAAGGTTTGGAGAAGGAAACAAATAGTTGATCTGACTTATGAAAGGATTTTGTTTTATGCAAATAGAAACGCAGCTGCCTGTGAACATCAAGCAAGTGCAATTTGTACTCTCCCTTATTTTGGAAATTGGTACCAGCTGAGACTTGTTGGGGTTTATGGTTATGCCCACGAACTGAGCAATCTGAAGAAGATGATCCCTGGCTCAAATCAGTCGATGCCTGGAGGGGGCGGATAGGAGCCAATCGTCCGGGTAGGAGAAGACCTGAAATCCCTGCAGCCACAGGTGAGTTGCCACTACCGCCATCACTTTGGTGAACACCCGGGGGGGGGGGGGTGAACCCAAAGGGTAGCTCTCTGAATTACAAGTGACTGGCTCCCAGCCAGAAGTGGAGGAACCTCTGAGAGCACCTGTTCATCTTGATATGGTAGTACGTGTCCTGGAGGTCCACTGAGCACATCCAGTCATTTAACTGTAGGAAGGGTAGAATAGACTGAAGGGTGATCATCCAGAATTTCGTCTTGGTGACCGACAGGTTCAGGGTCTAAAGTTCCAGTACAGGTCTTAAGTCCCCCATTTTCTTTGGCACTAAAAAGAACCTGGAATAAATGCCTGATCCAGACTGGTCTCAGGGGATGGGCTGGATGACTCATTTTGCAAGCAGCCTGCAGTTGCCTCCTCCAGCTGACTGGGTGGCACATCTGGGAGGTGTTTGGGGGGAATGGGGGGATGGAGAAAAGGAATTGAGTAACCTCTGGATATGATTTGCAGAACCCAACGATCATCTGCAATTGACTCCCAAGCTGTTGGGTACAGAGAGAGTCTTCCCCCGACTGCTTCCAGAGACAAACAGTCGGGCAACCCCTCAGGGTTGCTGAAAGGGTCTGTCTGGGAAGGAATTCTGAGATCTTTGGTTCTTCAGATCCCCTCTGCCACGAAGGCAGCATCTATTGTATCCCTATCTGCCTCTAGGGGAAGGTGACTCCTGAGCATCTTGGGAAGAACTTTGAGACTTCCAAAACCATATCTTCTTAACCCCATGCTGATTCCTAGAGAAGGAATGTTGTTGGGTGGAGAAGCAGATCCCGACTTCAGGCAAAGTCTTCCCATCCTTCTTGCTGTAGACTAAAGTATCACGAACCATTTTCCCAAACAAGGTGGAAACATCATAGGGTGTGTTCGTGACGGATGCTTTGAAGGGCTCCGAAAAAGCACAAAGCCAGAGCCAGGCATGTCACCTAATGGCCACGTCTGTTCCTGCAGCCCTAGAAGTACCCTCAGTAGCATGTGATAGGAGCCTCATGGAAGTATTAGAGATGGAAGTGAGGGTGGCCATGTGTGAGGAAAAAAACCTCCTTCTCCTCTGCTGGCACGGACCCTGGGGCAGACTCAGTGACCTCTTTAACCAGGTCCCTCTGCAGCTTGATAACATGTGCCAAATAATTCAGTGCATGCAAGGCAAAGGTGGCTGAATAGGTCTTTAGGTCTTCTTCACAACATGATCCATCTCCCTAGACTCCTTGTCCAGACGATGGACCAAAGAACTCTCCTGCGCGAGCTCTTTTTTGGTGGCCACTGTCACCACCACGGCATCAACTGGGGACCCCTTGGACCAGTTTTGTTTATCTGAAGAGGCACTTAGTAATTTATCCGGGCACCTGGGGATAGGCTCAACCGTATCCAGTTCCTTCCATGCCCTGGATGAGATTACATCCACTAGGGGATCTGCAGGGGGGCACCCAGAAGGTAGAGGGTCCTGTGCCAAATACCTCCAGGAATACCAACTCGTCCAGGTTGGGCTTTTGGGTAGACCACCCACTGCGTTGTTGAAGGATCTCCATGATCTTCAAGGGGTGATCGAGGGGAACCCTCCTCTTCCTCCAAGTCGGTATTGTCCATGAGGGACGCATGCAGGGAGTCTAAGTGCCTCCTCTTACACATACTCTTCCAAGAGAGCTCCTCGGGGGGGGGGATCCAGGGAGGACTCATAAGCCTGGGGGAGTTTCCTTGGGGGAACATCCTGTGGCAACAGGCTGTCTTTGAGGGGGCAGGATGGCAGACTCCAGCCCAGAAAAAGAGGGAGCCAGGATGAACTCCGAGGATGAGAGCGTTAAAGGTCATGAAGGAACAGAAGACCCTCTCCACCACCTTGAAGGCAGAAGGTGAGCAAATCCCCAAAGTCGAAACACCTGAGGGCGGATCAGTTGCTCCCTGTGTCGAGGGGGGAGCCAGAGCAGAGCCTCCCAGTGCACAGACTCTGAGAAGAAGGGACAACCCTGAAAGCCTCGAAGTCAACACCATCCCCTCGGATCTGACGCTGAGGCTACAGCTCCAAGAGTTGGCCGGCTCTGAGAATGTCAGAGCCGAATCACTCAGGGCAAAGTTCAGCAACGCGGTACCTGGGACCATCAATGCTGACCCCTCGACACCTGTGAACCTCGGACCCAATGACTCCAAAACTGGGAGCTGGATCAGAGAAGGAATAATAGGGAGAAAGGTGGACTGCATGCCCCCGGCCCCAGAGGGGGATGGGGCAGGCAAGACTCCTAACTGGATTTGGGCCCAAATTAACTTCTGCATCATCCTGTCCACCTTGTCTTCGGACAAGCTCCAAGAGGACCTGATGGAAGACACTACCAACCCAGGCCTGGAGTGGCATCGGAGGGAAGCGGAGAGTGGAGACTGAGCTCGGGACTCTTCCAGCTCCGGCAAAAAGTGAGGCAACCAGAGGGGGAGCTCCGGCTCAGATCCTGGCGGGACTTGGCCTGGGGTTCAACCGAGGAAGAACGGTCAGGGGACCGCTTCCTCGGATTATACTGTTCCTTGGACCTGGCCTTCTCTCCATCCCCAGACATTTTGGTGGGAGGTTGAGTCCCAGAAACTGGGAGGGGGGGGAGGATTGGAGGCATCCACTGAAGAGGGAAGGAGGCCCTTTAGAATGAGTTTGTTCCTCCTGTCAATCAACGAATGGGGGTTGAAGTCCATGCAGATCGAGCAGCAGGAGTCCAGGTGAGAAACACCCAAACAGACCACGCACAGAGTGTGGCCATCAGACAGGGGAAGGTTATGGCCACAGTCTATGCATTTACTTGAAGCCCACCTTGGAAGTATCAGCCATGGCAATCAGGAGAGAAAATAACACACACTCACTCATACACACAAGAGAAGGAAAGAGAGAGAGAGAGAGTTTTTTTTTTTAAACTGATGCTTGAGCGCACAGAGATAGGGTAGGGTAGAAAAGGTAAAGAAAACGTGAAGAGATGACATAAGAGTGAAGGAAACCCAAGAAAAATAATAACCACTTACTACACATGGAGCTTGGGGCTAAGGAACCACGCTGCTGTTCAAACGAGCAGCAAACAAGATCTAGGGGAAGAGGCAGACAGGGGCATTATTGGTAGGGGAGGAGCTTGGAGTTTGGATCTGATGCTGGAGTATACGGCCGAGTCAAATCCATGCTGGATCCGAGTACCTCAGTTTGAAGATCAAATGAAAGCAACAACTTCAGATCTACTTTTGTTGATGAAATGAGCATGTTTACAGCCGCTTCATCTTGTCTCCTTTCCACCTCCTCAGAGCCATGATTTCCTACCTTCTGCTTATGGCACAACTGGACTCTTTACCTCTTTCTTATAAAATGTTTGTGTTGGGTGGGGGTTGAATTTCTAAACCACATCTGGTTTAGAAATTCTCCATCTACAAGCATGACATTCTTAGCATGGTAGTCATGGAACTGGCTGATATTGCCAGCGAAGGTGACCATGCATCTATCCTCTGCAAGCAGACAGTCATACAGCACTGGTACCCTTCTTCTTTCACCTAAGTAAGAGAGGATATCCTCTGGCAGATTCCTAGGCAGGCTGTCTGCTCCTAAACCACAAAAAGGAGAAAAGGAAGCAAACTTTGTGTCTCTGCCCCTGGCAGCCGATTGATGAAAGAATTTTACCATTTAGTAATGGACATATTATCTTTTGTTCATCAGCACAAAAATTACTGTATCTCAAAACATATGCTAAGATCCCCACCCATAAGAAGTAGAACATCATTTCTTGAATACAGTTATTGAAACACACAGACTATAGAACGACTTGGATAAATAAATCAGACAACAGAAAAGATCCTACCTTTGTACCAGCTGGTAACAGGTTTAGGGTTTCCAGTGGCTCTGCATGCCAGTTTGACTGTTTGTCCAAGCTCAGGTCTGCAGTCTGCAAGAACTTCTATAAATTCTGGAGGACCTGTAAGCACAGAACAAATAAGTGAATTCACACTTTAAGTGATAATGTTATTTACTAGAAGATATAATTTCTTAATGTTAATGAAGTTGTGACTCTGGGCACTAAGAAGACAGACTAGTATAAAACATAAATGGTAGTTCAGGCTACTGCTGTAATAAACGGTTATAGATTAGCTTCACTAATTTGATGAAGTTTTTATTCACTAAAGATAATTCATGTGAGGTAAGGGTTTGCTTAATCATATTTATCTTTGCTGCCATTATTCAGACAAAACACTGTGATTTTTGCACTCAGATTGATCCACACTGCATGCACGTTACTTTATTTTCTTAATAAACTTACAACTATTTGTAACACACATATAGATAAAACACAAAAATTAAAGCAATGAAAAGATTCACTGCCACTAATTATACAAGATCTAATTATCTTTAGAAGAAATACTGTATGACAAAACAAAGCACTCTTCTTTCTGACCCTAAACTATGGTTCTTAAGGTGCTTAATATTACTTTTAATGCTCAAATTTGACAGCTACAATTCACTTTCCTGGCCTATCACACCACACATCTCAAGTGCCACTGCAGAAATTCATGACTAACAATAACAACTTTTATCCTTTATAACTATAACCTTAGAAAGAGCTATTCACTCCCTAGTGACCTACTTCTTCCTATTATTGTTTATGTTGTGGCACCAGGACAAAAATTAGTGAAATTATCCTCTGTAGAACACAGGCTTCATACCCTCTTCTATCACTTGCCATATAATTACTTTTATTTTGCTCCCTCTGGGAACCAACCAAGTACTGTCTGTAAGGCAGCTAGCTTGCTCTATGGCCTGGCTAACATCTGTTCTTTCACCGAATTAACTCCATTCTGACTTGATAATCTCTACACAACCTTCCCATTGGGTAGGCTGGAACAGAAGTGCACAACCTTATCTTGAAATGATTAATATCTCACTGCTTCTTTTCACATGTTCTTTCAATCATTTCATTCTTAAGCTACAAAGCACCATACTGTTAGATCATGAAATCTGCCTTGGTCTTAACTTTTACGCCATGTTCAGGGACCTCAAATATGAGGTTCATGCATATAGCCTTATCAGAGTCATAAATATGTCCTCTAATCTGGAACCACTCACAGCACACAAGAGTATCTCTAATTTTTAATCATCTTTTTCCATGTTTTAAATAGTTTTCTTCTTGCTAATAACACTAGTAATTCATATTTGGCAGTATCTCTTGTAATACCCATAGAGTGAGTCAGCTTCAGGAACAGTTTACCCTCTGCATAGGACACTATGCCAAATATGCAAAAAACAGACACACACACACACACACACACACACACACACACACACACACACACACACACACACACACACACACACACACACACACATTAAGTGGACATGAAAACTTATGGAGCTGGCCAGAACATGCCAATATATACATGAAAATAAGTAAATTTGGAACAGGAGTGGTCCACAGAATGTGGCATCAACACTTCTGGTGTCCACCATTCACACCACATCCTGTATGTCCCTTGTGACAGTCATCTGAAAATCTTTGATCATCTAAGACATCAGTTCATCAATCCAGCAGCAGCCAGTGACCCACAGAGAGTCGACCTACCTTGACATGTCTTGGCGCATATCAGTGATATCCTCTAGTCAGCACAACACTGCCAGCCTAAGTCAAACTACAACAGCTCAGACAAAAGTAGAATCTATATTACATCCCTATCCATAGTCAGTGTTTCCAATGGTAAGCATGATGCAGGCTTGCCTATTTCTGTGTACCTAACCCTACCAGAGGTTCATAAGATTCAGGTGCCCTGGGTTCAGGTCTACTACTGTCCAGACTGGTAGGTGCAGTGATGATCTCAAGATGTACTGGCAGCATCTATGACAAACATGGCAAGCATAAAAGCATAGAGATACACAAACCCAAACAAATTTGAAACTACACTGCATATGCAAAACTGTAACTCAGACAATCGAGTGTATAACATGGCATGTATAAAAGGCAGCAGCACATTAGTCTGGTATGTGAAAGGTAGCATATATAAAGACGATAATTGCACCAGATTTCCAGCACTATATTTCATATCCTACACACTGTGTGACGTTCTAGGAAAAGCCTTCATTGTGTAAAGTGCACCCTGATTCAAAATGGATGGTTAACAGTTTTACAGTAAACTATGAATGCCCTGTGAGGGCCATCTATACTAAGTATCTCTGGATCTGAATCTGAGTGCCTAGAATACGGTGCTTAGAAAGTACAGTTGTGTAAACTTACCATAAATGTAGATGTTCGAGTGTCTTCACTGTTGCAGTCATGACTGTAGGGTTCTCCCCTGCCGGCAGGCAGTCCTCGGTCGGCCAGAATCCCAAAGTATGGGTCCGGCGTCAGCTGCTCAGCCATGCTCCCTGACGTCAGAGCACCAGGAGTACAAAGCTGACAGCTGACGCCATGTTCTCCAGTTTTTCTTGCCCCAGATGTCAGAAGTTCCAAAATGAGTAAGGTCCCATACCCTTTGTAAATACACCTCAGAAGAAGGGTGAAAAAAGGAACCACACAAAAGAAAAAATAAGAGGGGCAGGAGGGAGGGAAACCCAGACTGCAACAGTGAAGACACTCGAACATCTACATTTATGGTAAGTGCACACAACTGTACTATGTTCATCGTGTTTCACTGTTGCAGTCATGACTGTAGGGTAGAATCCCAAAGCAGAATGAAAGGGAGGTGGTCATAAAGTGGAGGGGGCAGCTATAAGACCCTGCAAGACTGCAGAAGCAAAGCCTGCCCTAGACTTAGAGTAGAGAGGTAGATTGTAGTGCTTGGAAAAAGTATGCACTGAACTCCAAGTTGTAGCTTCCAAAATGTCTTTGGTAGGAACTCCCCTGAGGAAGGCAGCTGAAGTGGCAGCAGCTCTGGTAGAGTGAGTCCTTATACTCCCTGGGATTTGCTTTCCATGGTGAGAATAGCAAAATCTGATTCCATGAGCAATCCATTTAGAAATGGTCTGTTTTGAAATGGCTTTACCTTGGGAACTTGAAGCATAAGAAACTGATGTCCTTGGTTCTGTCCAGGTAAAAACGTAGTTGTCTGTGTACGTCCAAGGAATGTAAGATCCTTTCCCCTTTATTTTGAGGAGTGGGGAAAAAAGTTGGCAAGTGAATAGTTTGATTTAAAGCCACTTTGGAAACCACCTTAGGCATGAAAGTAGGATAAGTCCTTAAAGACATCCTGTCCTGATGAAAAATAATATAAGGTTCTACAGCCATAAGAGCTTGCAACTCTGAAACTCTCCTGGCAGAGGTCAAAGCTAACAGGATGGCTGTCTTCCAAGATAAAAACTTGATGTCAGATGTGGCAGCAGGCTCAAAAGGAGGTAAGGTGAGCTTTTCCAAAACATAGCTGAGATCCCAAGCAAGAATGGGAGGAGATCTAGTGGGCCTTAAGTTCTTAGCTCCTCTGAGAAACTGTCTCATGAGCTGGTGGGAAAAGATTGGAGGGTCTGTATTATAATGAGCAGAAATAGCAGAGGCATGAATCTTTATGGAAGAGAAAGAGAGACCCTTATGTAAGAGGTCTCTCAGGTAAAGTAAAATCTGAGGAATGTTAGGAATAAGAGGATCAGAATCCTGAGCCTGCATCCAGGAACAAAATCTTTTCCATTTTCCTGCATAAGATTTTCTAGTGCTAGGACGTCTGGCTTATAAAATGACATCCATAACCTGCTTGGGTAGGAGAGAATGATTCAAAGACCCTGGATTAACCAGGCCACCAGGCTGAGAGTTTTGACACGGGAGTGTAGACCCTGACCCTGGTGTTGGGACAGAAGGTTCGGAGTCTGTGGTAAAACCCAAGGGGGCTCCAGACAAAGGTTTTTCAGTGTTGGGTACCAAAACTGTCGAGGCCAATTTGGGACCAGCAATATTATCATCTTGGGCTTGTCCTGTTTGATCTTTAATAATACTCGTGGAAGAAGAGGAAGAGGCGGAAAGGCATATCCCGAGAGGTTTCTCCAACTGAATGATAGTGCATCCACTTTCCAAGCTTGTTCGTGGAAAGTCCTGGTGCAAAAAATCTGTAGTTGATGATTGAGGTGGGATGCAAAGAGGTCTATGTGAGGAGATCCCCAGACTGCAGTAATCATCTTGAATATTTCAGTGTCCAGCATCCATTCGTGTGGGTCCGAAAGGTTTCTGCTCAGACTGTCTGCCAGGAAGTTTTGCTTCCCTGGTAGAAACTGTGCTTGAAGGTCCAGATTGCAAGCTAGAGCTGTGTTCCAAAGATCCATGGCTAGTCTGCAAAGGGGATAGGAATGAGATCCCCCTTGCTTGTTTATGTACCACATAACTGTGGTGTTGTCTGTCCGTATCAGTAGTTGTCCTGGTTGTAGAAGATTCCTGAAGGCCAATAGAGCTTTCTGTACGGCTAACATTTCCTTTAAATTGATATGCAGGTGCTTCTGATCCTTTGTCCAAAGACCCTGCAGACAGTTGCCCTGAAAATGGGCTCCCCATGCATAATCTGAGGCGTCCATGGTCAGTATCTGAGTGGCAGGAGGCAGACAGAAGGGTTTTCCTTTGTTTAGAGTACATGCCTTGGACCACCAAAGGAATTCCTTTTGAAGACAAGGCAGGACGGAGATCAGTATGTCTAATCTGTGGCAATGCTGAGACCATACACTTTTTAGGTACCACTGTATTTTCCTCATATGTAGTCTTGCATATGGTACGAGAAGGATGCAGGAGGCCATGTAACCCAAATCCTGCAGGAATCTCCTTGCAGATAGCTGAGTTAAAGTTGCCATGGTTTTGAAAGTTGAGGCCAGCTGTAATTGTTTTTCGTATGTCAGAAATGCCATCTGGGTATTTGTGTTTAGAGAAACGCCCAGAAAAATTATCAGTTGTGAGGGTGTCAAATTTGACTTTTTTATGTTTACAGTGAATCCCAGGAACTTGAGAAGATTCTGAACAAACTCTAGATGCTGAAGTAAGACATTGCTGCTGTCTGCCTGAATAAGACAGTCATCCAGATAAGGGTAAATTTGAATTCCCTTGAGTCTGCAATAAGCTACTACTGGAGCCAGGCATTTGGTAAAGATCCTGGGCACAGTAGACAATCCAAAGGGCAGCGCAGAGAATTGATAGTGCCTCGATCCGGCCTTGAACCTGAGGTATTTTCTGCGTTCCTGCCTGATGGGAATGTGTAAATATGCCTCCTTTAAATCCAAAGTCACCATCCATGCATTTTTGGTCAGCATTGGAAGTAGCTGCTGTAGAGTAAGCATCTTGAATTTTGGTATCTCTAGAAAAGTGTTCAAGACTGACAGATCCAGAATGGGTCTCCATGAATTTTGCTTCCTGGGGACTAGAAAGAGCCTTGAGTAAAAACCTTGTCCCATTTCTGAAAGTGGAATTAGTTCTATGGCTTTCATAGCCAAGAGAGCTTCCACTTGGTTTAAGGCCTCTGACCATTGATGTTTTAGGAGATCTGGCCATCCGCTTGGCCTTGGTAGGGTATGAAAATGGAATCTGTAACCTCTTGAAACTACATCCAGAACCCACTTGTCTTAGGTTATATGAGTCCAATTTAGGTGAAAAAGAGAAAGTTTTCCTCCGAGAGGGGCTTCCAGGCAAGAAGTTCCTGCAGCCCAACAGAGGGAGTCATTGAGTCTGTTTCCTATGAGTTTGCGACCTGTCCTCTCCTCCCCTAGGGGTGGAAGCAGTCCACTGTCTTGGTCTATAAGAGGCTTGCGTTTGAGGCCTTCCTCGGGAGCGTCTGTATCTACCCTCTGAGGCCTGTCTGAATTGGGAAAGGACCAATTTTTTTGTAGGCCAATTCCTACTAAATCTGAGTGGCTGTACTTGTAAGAAATCTTTAACTGTTTGCATGGATTTTGCCTTGTCCACCATCTTTTTAATCACCTCTTCAGCTTTAGATCCAAACAAAACATTATGCTGAACAGGAGCATCCAATAATTTAGCATTTACTTGATCTGGCAAATTTTGTCCCTTTAAACAAGCATGCCTTCTAATTACTGTGCCAGAGGCAGCAGCCCTACAAGAAGCCTCTAAGGCATCAAATCCACAGTGTAAACCATGCTTCCCAACTTGTTCAGTGGCATGCATTAAGTCATGTAACTCCTTATCATCTGCACAGGCAGAAATGGAAGTTAGCTTTTGTTTTAGAACAGACAGGAGAAATTGCTGGTATTTCAGCATATGAAACTGACAGTTTAAAGCCCTAATAGATAAAGTAGCAGAAGTGTACACTTTTTTGCCCCATCTTTCTAAAGATCTGGAATCCTTCTCAGTGGGAATGGGGTTTTTAGCAGAAGTGGCCTTTACGCCCTTAGGACCCTGAGAAATGGTTTCAGGGTCAGCAGAAGGGTTCTTGTATAAAAACTGGTGGGAATCAGGAACCTTATAGTATCTGTCTGGCTTAACAGGAGCTGGAGGAAAACAATCAGGAGTTAAGTTAGCCTCTGAAAAAGCATCATCCACAATATCTAAAATAGGAGGAATAGCCAGGGGTCTATGCTGGGGAAGAAGAAGAAGAAAATCCCTTAGTCTTTTCTTAGATTCTGAATACTCCTGTCCTTCCCAGTGGAAATGTTCCCTCATTTCATGCAAAGTTTCCCCAAAAGAGAAATCCTCAGGGGGAGAAGCTGAAGGAATGAATTCCTCAGCATCAGAATCCTCATAAGGAGGAAAAGAATATTTCTGGTCAGAAGAAGAAACTGAAGAAACAGAAGCCTGATGAGAGGAGTCATAATAAACTTCCTGCCTTGGCCTTTTATCTGGAGGGGGATGTGAATCCCTAATCATAGTAAGTAAGTCCTCCGCCATCTTAAGTAACTGTTTCTGAGACTTGGGAGCCGGATCAGAAGAGGCCTGGGCTGCAGTCTTTGATTTGGAAGGAGTCTTTGCCTTTGTCTTTGGCTTTGCCTTTATTAGAAGCCGAGTACGCCTGAAAACCCCTTCGGAAGCCGGTACCTGCACAGCGGCTCCGGACCCATCCGAAGGAGCATTGTCTGAAGGTCCTGCAACAGAAATATTCAAAGGCCTAGTTGGCTCCTCGTGGGAGTCCGTTTCGGCTATCGGTTCCGAAATGGCTGATGACAGGGGCTGCAAAAGCGCCTCACTGACGACGGCCGAACCTGAAGCTGGCTCTGCTTGTGCGATATCGTCTTATTTGGACCTCGGAGGCCTGTCTTTGTCCTTGTGTCTGTGAACTCCGGTAGCCGGAACCATATCCGACGACATTTTGTAATTAAAACGCCTACCGAAGTAATGAAATGCAAAATCGTACCTTCGTTTAATAGTACGTTGATTGAATCTAGCACAAAACCGACAACTAGCTACGTCGTGGTCAGGGCCTAAGCAAGGAATACAGTAAGAATGAAAATCCTTATGAGGTATTTGCTTCCCACATGAAATACAATTATTAACTTTTTCTGACATCAGTTTCCCCAACAGGGTACTTAGCTGTGAGTAGGAGAAGAAAGTCTTCGGACTGAAGTTTGTTTAGAAAAAATTGTCAGAAGTCAGCCGAACGGCACTTGCAAACTGCTATCACCGCACGGCAAGAAAGACTGGAGAACATGGCGTCGGCTGTCAGCTTTGTACTCCTGGCGCTCTGACGTCAGGGAGCACGGCTGAACAGCCAACGCCGAACCCAGACTTTGGGATTCTGGCCGACCGAGGACTGCCTGCCGGCAGGGGAGAACCCTACAGTCATGACTGCAACAGTGAAACACGATGAACATCACAGTACTCATAGTCAGCAAGGTATGGATATTGGTACAATTATATATCAAGTGCCTCCTCTATTCCGAAATTTCTGCAGTCAAGAGCAACATGCTACAGATTCATCTGGATACCCTATTCTAGTGATATATATATATATATATATATATATATATATATATATATATATATACTGGAAATCCACACCTGTCTGCTATTTGTCGTTTGTAGCCCAGAACAGTACAACTGCTCCTCGTGTATACTCCGCCATGTTCATATGCTGTATTAAACTGATGCACACTGCATTACATTCTACTGTTCAAATGAACCTCAGTTAAGATAGGGTAATATAAAGTACAATGTAATGTAAAGTTCCTACAATAGATCTTTGCTGTGGCCTGCAGTTCCCCTGTTCTGCCATTCCACTGATTTTGGTCTCTCACTATCTGCAATATTAGTCAGCATGGAAGGAGATGGTCAACAGACCACGCTACTTTGCCAGTGATGGTATACACTTTTCCAGTCTAGGTTTTCAAATATTAGTTAACGCATTACATCTGAGTGACACCTCCAGGTGTATCTGCAGTTAATTCCTACTGACACCTCTAGCATCACGTATTGCTTGTTCATATTTGCATGATTAATTCCAAAACCATGTTATGTACAAGGTTTTTAAACATTTCATCTTAAAGCTTACACAATGGCAAACTCAACTGCATTAATACTTGACCTCTGTCTAGTGCAGTTAAATAGATATTAGCTGTTGTTTTTATGATATTAATTTATATAATTTTCACATTTTTCTAAATATCTCAACAACCAAGTAATACAGACAGAACTCCTTAGCTCCCTATGAATGCTCTTAACTAGATGAATAAAATACTGCTGACAGTATGTGTATAACTTTGGCAGTTGCTGAGGTATTGTAAGTTGTTTATAAAATATTACAAATGTAATAGTTATTGTATTTACTGTAACTTACAGAATTTGGTTTAAGACCTAGAACCTAAAAATACCACTACTATAAAAACAGTTTGTGCTGAAGAGTTTGTCATTTACACTTCTTTTATAACCCCTTTGGTTCCAGAGATATGAACATTTGTTTGCAATGTGAAGACATAATTTGATTCTTTCAAAATGCTTAGACTCCGCCCATTGAAAGTTACAGTGCAAACGTCCAGAGCTGCATTAGACTGAATGAGTTAAAACACTGTCCTCCCCTACAGTGCCTTTTTTAAGCAATGCCAAACTGAAAGTACTTCCGACAAAGCAAATCAAAACAAAGAAAATGTAAAGGTGTTACTGCTCAATGCTAGGAGTCCAAACAAGAAACTCCAGTCCCTACAAGCTCTCCTCAACCTAGAGAATGCTGACATTTGTGCAGTTACTGAGACATGGTTTAAAGCAGCGGGAAGTGCACTAATAGTCTTCTTCTTCTTCTTTCAGCTTTTTCCGGTTAGGGGTCGCCACAGCAGATCACCTGTCCGCTCATGATTGGCAGTGGTGTTTTACGGTGTTGAGTTGCCAGCCCGGCGCCCAACCTTCCACAGAAGGCACACACATCATGCACTCACTCCTAGGGCCAATTTAGAGTGTCCAATCCACCTACAGCATGTCTTTGGGATGTGGGAGGAAAACGGAGCACCCGGAGGAAACCCACCCGACCACAGGGAAGACATGCAGATTCCACACAGAAGGCACCCCTGCCAAGGATTGAAATGGAGATCCTCTTGCTGTGAGGTTGCAACGCTAACCGCTGCACTACCGCAGCCGCTGAGGCATGGTTTAAAGCCGCGGGAAGTGCTCCAATAGTGCAAGGCTATAATGCCTTCCACACATTTAGACTAGGTACTACACAGACATGGACTAAAGGTGAAGGTGTCTCGATTTACATAAAAAATAAATACACCTCAAGGCTGGTCAAGCAGGACAATGCACTTGAGCTTCTCTATGTTCAAATCACTATAGGCAAAATCCTATACCACTTCCTTGCAAGCTATAGTTCCTCCTCAATGACCCGGGAAATGCATAACTTATATTTAAACTTACTGGAAACACTCACCATCCAACCCAATACCATATTCATGGGCAACTTTAATTATCCCACTATTAGCTGGAAATCATATAAAACACCAAACGTGCAGACACAGAGATTCCTGGATTTTGTAAACACAAACTCCTTGGAACAGACTGTTAATAAATACACCAATTGTGGGAAATATGCTGGATCTGGTACTTACTAATATATCAGACCACAAAATGGTCCCCTTTGAAATAAAAATAAAACCCCAGAACCCCAGCAAACATTAGAATGTTCAGGAACTAATCTAAGGCTAACCTCCTACTATTAAGTGATAACCTGGCAAAATGTCAAGCCCCCATAAATCCTCAGAATACTGCTGCCTATGCGGAACTGTTCACAGAAAAGACAATATAATCACGTTAATAGCTGCACAGAGGCAGCTATACCCACCATGATGAAGTACAGAGCTAATTCAAAAAACTAAGACGTCCTGGTGGAATCAACATCAACAAGCTGTACAACAGCATGAAGAAAATTACAAGGTGTGGCACCCAGCAGGATGAAATGTCTCTCATTAAACTAAACAAACAATTCAGAGGACAAAAAAAGTCTACTAAAGCCAAATTTGACATAAATTTGGCCTTTTAGGCCAAGGAAGACGACAAGGCATTCTTTAGCTATGTCCATAACCTCAAAGGCAATACACAATTGTGTGCGGAGCTCATTGTTAATGGAGCCACCTATAATGCGCCAGAAGATGCAGCACACCTACTGGCTGACAAATTCATCTTTAACTTTACCCTTCTCTCCCCCTCAAATTCTCCTCAGGAAATACTGTCAAACATAACTCCCTCACTATCACTAGGGAACAGGTCCTCAATGCTCTCTTTAAGGCCAGGAATACTGCATCAGTGGGCCCAGACTAAATCTCAGGATGCCTTCTAAACAGCATGAAACATGACCTATCAGGTCCTCTACAATTGTTATTTAACTGTAGCCTCCAAACAGGCTTTGTGCCTCAGAAATGGAGAATAGCAACAGTCATTTCTTTGCACAAAGGTGGGCCACCTACAGACCCTGGAAATTACAGACTCATAAGTCTCACTAGTCTCATATTCAAAGCCATGAAAAGAACAATAATGACATAAGAAACCTCCAGACACTGGACACAGCCCTGTTTGGTTTCATCAGTGGCAGGTCGTACCTATTCAACCTGGTAGACTTCTTTGAGAAAGTCACCAAAGCAATGGATGAGGGCAAAAAGGTTCACACTGCCTACACACTGACCTGGCCAAGGAATTTGACACAATATTCTACTCAGGCATTGTTGACAAACTTAAGAGGTTAGGTATAAACCCTTATGTCACCTGATGGATAGCCAGCTGGCTCACAGTGAGGACCCAAGAAGTTAGAACTGGGGAATCCAACTCTACAAAGAGGCCAGTCACAAGTACAGTCCCTCGGGGATCGGTTCTGGTACCACTCCTTTTTAATATTTACTTCTCTGAAGTCAGGGCCAATGTCAAAGACCTCTGACTGACTAAATCTGCAGATGATTGCAAATTAGAATCTGTTACTGAATCACTCACCAACACAAATGTTCTCCAGGAAGGGCTGCCACAGACAAACAACTGATGTTAAAGCCATGGACTAAACCTAAATGCCAAGAAATGCATAACAGTATTCTTTGGGAAGTCATCCACTGCTAGTAACCACCATATTGACAACACACCCCTAAGAGTTGACCCAGTAGTCAGAGAATTAGGGACACACATAGACAGTAACCTAGCCATTGACCATCATGTGTCTACAGCAGTGATGAAATCATTCTATGTTGTGCAACTTATAAACAAAGGTATGACATCTACGTCCATGGAGGTCATTGTTCCACTATATTCAACATTCATAAGACCTATCATTGAGTACAATGCCCCCGTTGGTATGTATCTAACCAGGCACATCCAAGAACTGGAATGTACACAAAAGTTCATCGCTAAAAGAATACAGGGTACATGTAATATGTCCTGTGCAAACAGTCTCCAGGCCCTATCCCAGTATTCTGTCACCTACAGGCTATTGAGGGAGATCTGTGCCTGGCATACAGGACCCCGTGTCATACCCCATGATGGATCTCCTGCATATCCACAAACAAACAGCACCAGAAGTACTTGTTCTAAAGATATAAACCTGGGCTATAAATAGCACCTGCTGGAGAGACAGGCATGTATCCCAGAGACTATTCTTTCTCTGGAACAGGCTCCCATATGAAGCAGAGTTCCTCCCTAACCCAATTCAAGTGTAACTTAGACAACTGGATGGTGAACAGAAAATGTATCCCTTGTTTGGCATCTATGTGTCTGATGGACACGGGCAGCTTGTAAATGATTCATCTCTCAGTCCCCTGCTTATAAATGTTACATCGCCCAAGGGGTCTAAATCTAAACTTTAAAGTTTCAAAATGTCGACTTTCTTATGGTAGAGACCATAAGATCAAATTTTGAAACTTCGAACCGTTTAAATGGAGATCACCGTACAGTATATTGACTGTTTTCCTCGCTGTAGTGCGATCTCAGAGTTGGTATATTTAATCAGCAGGGGGTTGTGGTGGGTGCAGGGGGATTGCCCCTCCTGCAAAAACATAAAAAAATGTTTTTGGTTTTATTTTTTTTTTTATTTATTTAAATTTCAAAGTTTCAAAACTTCAAAATTGAGAAGTAGACCCCTCCCAAGACCCTACTTACACTTATCAAGAGTACCAGAACTTGTCGATTTAGGATCCATGGCTAGGCTTAAAAAGGCCCTTGGTGGTCGCTAGCCTAGTACACAGCTATGAAACTATGAAGAAGTGATACGTGAATGCCTGAAATTCTACATTGCCTTGCTGTATTTATACTCATGCAAATGATCTGCAGTGCTACCCTTTTCTTCTTTTATAAAACTGTTAATTATAAACAGAGTGTTCAGTATTCCTCAAGCACTACTCCCCAATCTTTAAGGACCTAGAGGGTTAGCTCTACTTCTACCTGTGCCTTCATTTCCTAATGTGTCCCCATTCTTAGTATCCTACACTCTAGTTTCAGTTCGATCTCCACCAACATCACTGTAAACAATACAGTGAAGAACACATTTGTTTTTTCTCCCTAACATTATGTCTTCTCACCCTAACCATCACTTTTCAGTAATCATAACTCATGCAAAATCCTCCAATATTTTCTAATGCATTTGGAGATTTTCTTATTCACATTCCTCTGTCTCCAGCCACTTCATTCTCTAGGATTACCAATACCGGCCAAGTGACTTTCTATGCATTTCATCTTCTTCATACTTATTTTCTCCATGTCAGCTTTTCTCATATCTCATCCAACCACATGCCCTCCTTCTCATTATACAACGACGCCCCCATTAATATTCCAAAACGTGCACGCTGATTGGTCAGTGTGCACACTGTAAATCAGAGATATAGTAATGGAAAAAGGTCCGGTCGCCCGGACTTTTTCCATTAGTATAACTCTTTTTTTTTTTTTTTTTTTTTTAACAGCAACAGAGAACACAAGATCTCCATTGCTTGTTACAACCTGTCTCGCCATGTATAGCGAGACAGCTTTTAAAAAAAGCAACGGAGTATCTCCGTTGCATTTTTTAAAGTTGTCTCGCTATGTTAAACCCATTTAACATAGCAAGACACTTTAAAAAGCAACGGAGATCTTGCTTTCTGTCTCGCTATGTTAAATGAGTTTAACCTAGAGAGACAGCTTTAAAAAAAGCAACAGAGATTCTCTGTTGCTTTTTTTAAAGCTGTCTCCCTATGTTAAACTTGTTTAACATAGCGAGACAGGCTGTAAAAAGCAACGGAGATCTTGCTTTCTCCGTTGCTTTTACCCACAGCTCTGATGTACTGCGTAAATATAAGCATGCGCAGTACATCAGAACTGCCGCAGAATACCCAGACAGCTGCGGAAGGGCAGCAAGGAGGCATTATACAATGCCATTATTTAAGAAAAGTAATTTTTTCTTAAATAATGTCATTGTATAATAGCAATAACCCACTTCTGGGTGTGGGTAATGCTGGATTTACCCACGGTTGGCTTTGTTTGGCGACTCGGGCTTCGCCCTCGTGACCAAACCACACCAACTGTGGGTAAATCCAGCATTACCCACACCCAGGCATGGGTTATTGCTATATTATACCTCTCTTACTCTGTCATTGGCCAGGCCACTTCCCTTGTCATCTGTCATTTTCTTATACTTCTAGTGAGACAGATAACTTCATTCAGCTTTTCATTTCATCAACTGAGCCCTCCTGTAAGCTTTCCACTTTCGTCAGTTACTTCGCTTCTTTTCATGGTACTTTTTCTACCCTTCTAATTGCACTCTGTAACAGACAGAAACCCAAGTCCAGGAGTCACAGGTTTGTTTCCAGCTATCCTTCCAATCACTGTTGCTGAGACTATGAAATACACTCATGCCTTGCATTCTTCATTTCCTTCTGCTAAAATCCAGCTTTCCACCACAGAGTCAGCAAACATTTCTTCTCAGTTTTTACCCTGCAGGCTGCTACCTCAAATTTCATTACTGAACGAGGAAGGATTCACAAGGATGTAGCTTTTTTCCTACTGTTTTCTTCTCCTTTACCTGTTCTCATAAACTTGCCATTTTAATCCTTATTTACTACATCCAGTGATCTACATATAGTAGCTAAACATAAAGGATTCTATGCTTCCTCCAACCTTAGAGTCAACATTTCAGTTAAGCCCTCCCTCTTTTCCTTATTTGCATAAGGTGTACCTTAATCTAACCTGAACATATATCCTGGCTCATTAACTTCATTGTTCTGTTTTCCATGTACATTTTAATCTCAAATCTGCTTCCACCATCACTGAGAGCCCTACCTCTTACAGACATTTTCTGTTATGCCTGTGATGAAGATGCATTTCTTGGAAAACAGTTTGCTACCTGACTTTGTATTTTATTTGTTTTTTGCTTGGGCATGATATGGGGTACAGGTATACAATTAATCAATTCCAGTTTATAAAATATATAATGACATAAAGTAAAGTAAAAAATAAGTTATAAAATATATCAAGGACGCATAACACCAGTTGTAAGCTAAATAAAATAAATTATTGGAAAGTTTACTGTGAACTCACTTCAAACCAAACTAAAAAGATAGCTCAGCTGTATCTTGTCTAAAGGCAAAAATTAGTCTGCTTGCTTTTTTACATAGTATTTTATATGCACTAACTGGTACAATACGCTTACTGTTTACAGTGTGTAATATACACAAACTGCATAAATCAAGCTCAAACAGGGATTTATAAAGTGAGAAAAGTACAGCATTCTGCCTGTAAAACATGTAACTAATGAAATGTTTGATAGTTTTGGTGGCCAGCAAATCAAGCTATGGAGAATTAGGGAAGAAAAAGAACTAATGTTTAAGGAAACACTATGGCAATCTATCTGAAACCAAGAGAAAACAAGCAAACACTTAAATGCCAATGTAAAAATCTTTAAAATGAAAGGGAACAACCTGATGATTCAGGTAATTCCTGGGCATTAAAATATTTTATTCCATTTCTTCAAAGACATCAATTTCACTAAGTGTATGATTGTGAAGCAACTTACTCCATGAAGGCAGAGTGTAGCGCTGCTGTATTCCACAGATGGCCCTCACCCAGGAGTTCTTGATAATGACTGTTCTGGCCTGGAGAGTATATTTACGGACAGAATCCTCTCTCTCATGCCAAATTTCAAATGCCCGATCGTCACCTTCTACCATGTCATTCACATCAATGTGGGTAAGCTGAGAAATAGTAAAAATTAATGAGACACAGTAATTTACTTAACGGTGGTGAATTAGAAAACAGAAGAAAGACCATCATCATAAGACACTAATGCTTTAAAAGTGGTCCTGGAAAACAGCATACTCTAATATGACAGAGACACCAGAAACTGAACTAATACCCCACTCCAACCTGAGGTGAGAAAAAGTAACATTATTCTAGAGAATCTCTGCTAAGAACCTCTTTGACATTTTATCTTCCTATAATGAATGTACATGGAAAACAATCAACTTCTGAACCTGAAGATGCAGCATCTGCCCTACAGACTCTGATCTCAATAAAACTAGTAGTATGCATACATTTTAAGTGTACATGGAAAAATATGCCAATATGGATACTTAGCAGATTTTTTAGTGGCTTGCTGTCAACAGAGACCATACTTGAGTCTGCATGGCTAATTCCAACATATGGCAAGTAGTTTTGCACATTCAGACAGCCCTCCCATGATGATTCTGCCTCAATAAGAAATTTTGTTTTCTGCAACAAAACTATCAGGTAACAGAAATACTGGAAAGTCACACAGTTTTTGTGGCTCTGGATTAAGCAAAAAGGACTGAATTTTGTTTCTGGCAAGAAAGAAAGAGGGAAAGACATGAAAACAAGGGAGGGGATTCATAAAATCTATACTGTGTAGTGCAATAACGAGTTATGTCAATAATGACTTGGAGAACTATACAAACCAATAAGATGTCAGTTTCAGATTTCCAATCCCTCTCACTTCTGTATACTACAATTACATGTTAGAAAATTGCATCTATTGTTCTAAGCAATACAGAATGGCATATTAAAATATTATGGAGCATTCCATAACATCATACTGTGACCTGCATGTATACCGTATCACTATGACAAAAACATAGCAGCACAACAAAAAACATAAAAGTCTCCCAATTAAATACATTTTGACCACAAAAAACAACTGTGACATTCCATCAAACATAAGAAACTGTCAAGAAAAGAAAGTTGCTTTCCTCATATACTTTGTCAATAAAAAAACACAAGATACTTTCAAAGTCTGATAAGTAAATATCTGACACTATTCTACTGCTTAGTGTTGAAAACAAGACTGTATGACAGGAGGTTTGCCATGGACCACCTTTACCTTTATAAGTTTGGTCCTTTTAAGTACATTTTTGTGAGGAATTCTTCATAATAACATTTACATGAAAAACAAGGTCACTGCTGCAGAAAATCATAAAATATGGTATGGAATTCAGTTAGAGGTGGCATCCAAATTTTGGCTAGGCCAGATTTCTGCACCTATCAAACATCCTCTATGTCACATGGTTACAATCACATGCAGTGGCTAACAGAGCACACCTCATAAGAGAATTGCACTTCTTGAACAGTAAATAAGTCATAGAAAGAAAAAAAGTAACAGCAATAATTGTGTATGTAAATATGTATGCAGTTAAAGACTTTTCAAACAAATGAGCATTTAACCTTTTATATATATATATATATATATATATATATATATATATATATATACACACATATATACATATATATACATATATATATATATACATATATATATATATATATATATATATATATAGATATATATATATATATATATATATATATAGAGATATATATATATATATATATATATATACAGAGAGAGAGACATACACACAGTGGATATAAAAAGTTTACACACCCCTGTTAAAATGCCACGTTTTTGTCTTATAAAAAATGAGACCAAGATAAATCATTTCAAAACTTTTCCCACCTTTAATGTGACATATAAGCTGTACAATTCAATTGAAAAACAATCAAATCTGTTAGGGGAAAAATATAAAAAATAAAAAATGTATAATAAGCTGGTTGCATAAGTGTGCACACCCTTAAACTAATACTTTGTTGAAGCACCTTTTGATTTAATTACAACATTCATTTTTCTTGGGTACACACCTACCATCAATTAAAGAGTCTCTGATTAACCCCAAATAAAGTTCAGTTGTCCTACTAGGATTTTCCTGACATTTACTCAGTTGCTTGTTACAGCAAAAGCCATAGTTCGCAGAGAGCTTATGCAGCATCAAAGGGATCTCATCGTTGAAAGGTATCAGTCAGGAGAAGGGTACAAAAAAATTTCCATAACATTGGATATACTATGGAACACAGTGAAGACAGTCATCAAAAAGTGGAGAAAATATGGGACAACAGTGATGTTGCAAAAAAATGGACATCCATCCAAAACTGATGAAAAGACAAGACAAAAACTGGTCAGGGTGGCTGTCAAGAGACCCATAGCAACACTGAAGGAGCTGCAGGAATTTCTGGAAAGTACTGGTTGTGTACTACATGTGACAACAATCTCCCGTATTCTCCATATGTCTGGGCTATGGGGTAGGGTTGCAAAACAGAAGCCTTTCCTTACACAGAAAAAACATCCAGGTCCGGCTAAAATTTGCAAAACAATACATCAAGTCTCCCAAAGGCATGTCGGAAAATGTGCTATGGTCTGATGAGACCAAGGTTGAACTTTTTGGCCACAATTCCAAAAGAAGTATTTTACCAGCTAACAGTAGATGATCCTCAACTGCAATATTTTTACATATTAACTAAAATAAATAAATCCATACAAAATCCACTGGGTAGCCCTATAGTGTCTGGGCATAGCTCACTTACAGAGCCAATGTCACTTTACTTAGAGATGAAACTGAAACCTTTGCTTCAATTAGTGAGAGTACGAATTAATTACACCACCAAATTTTTAAAGCTGATGGATGACTTCAAGTGACAAACAATTCGTATTTATGCACATTAGATGTGCAGTCACTGTATAGAGTACACCTCATGAGGCAGGTATACTGGCTGTCAAACACTGGTTGAGAACTTTCAAACACATATTCTGATTCACAGGTTGATATTTTGTTTAAAATGCTTGGTATAGTTCTAGAGCATAATGTTTTCAATTGCCAAAATTAATGTTTTCTTCAGGTAAAAATTACAGAATAAAAGTAATACAACAAGAACTGCACTAAATAAGTTAAGTGGCAGTACATTTTGTGGAAATTGTGTGTACTGTAAAGTGGTTTCGAAGAGCAAATCCTTTACATCTGTTAACACTTCTAAAGTTTATGATATTAGGCATTTAATAAAATGTACTACAGAATGGGTGGTCTACATGTCAGCATGCAAATGTGGGGGGTTTTATGTACAGTAGGTCAAACATTTAGACGTTTTAAACAACGGACAGCTTCACAACTTAGTGATGCACATTTCATTTTTGTTGGGATAGATGTAGTGGTGGGTGAGGTTTTGTCTAATATAAAATACACATGCCCACTGTATAAGAGCAGTAAGACACTTCGGAGGATGCATGGTACAGATATTACTGTACAAGGGATTGTACCATGCATCACCCCATGCAACATACACACACACACATATGTATTATATATATAAAAAAAAAATATATATATATATATATACATACATACATATATATATATATATATATATATATATATATATATATATACACACATACACACACACACGCACAAATATATAGATATAACTATACAAACATATATGTGTGTATGTGTGTGTATTTATGAGCGCGTGCACACACACAAACACGTCTATTTGTTTTAATCAATGTGCAGACAGAAACACTGATGCCTCATTGCTGCGATTTCAGCATTTCAAAATATACAGATACTGATGAAAAGATCAGTGATGGTTTAATAGGATGTTTCTTGTTTAAACAATAAAGCAAGAACTGAATAATTTGTATAATGTTGCTTAGGATATATGATATACAGCAATATATGTGAAGTATGTTTGTAAACGTGAACCTGTTAATACAGTTTGATTACTTTTATATAAATGTAAATTTGCCTATATCAAAAGTGATAATTCACTAAAAAAAATAAACCTTAATTATATTAAGCATCCATCACGTATCCTTTTCAGTAAAAATAAATAAAAAAAAAATGGTTTGTATCATGCACATCAGTTATGCGACAGGACACTGTGACACTTAAAAAATCATCATTGTTTCATCACAGAAGCACTACAGAATTTCCTGTCTTGTATACCTGTTTGCACATCTGGAATGCTTCTGTTAAGTACTGCTCATGTTAGAGAACTGTCTCCCCTAATCCCTGACTCTGACATACTGGAAATGTGTACATTTTCTTTGCCTGTCATTCTTTTATATGCGGCAATGTTTCAAAACATGGAGTCAGTATTATGTCCATATCTGTTTTGTCACAAGACTTTGTCCAAATCTGACGGAATTATATGCAACCAGGTTCTATTCACATTCTTAACATTCTCTTAGCCCTTGACCAAAGCCTCTGAACAGCATTTTAGCACCAGTCAGTAGGTCCTCAAAGCTCTTTGAATGCTTGACTGCAAGGTGGGTGCATTTCATTTTAGAATTCTAAGGGACTGGCACATTGTTTACTTACCTAATATGATTGTGCTACCCAAAGGCATAAAGTCAGCCACAAAAACAATTAGTCTCAACATCTTATTTTGAAACAAAAGTAATTTTGATGAACAGCTACTAATGAATTCCAAACACCTATCAGTTCATTATGCCAAGGTCTCAAGGGGTAGGCATGCAATGGGGGATTGTCACTTTACACTGTTCTTCCTAGACCCCTCAGTTTTGTTATGTCCCCCAGCACCTTCCAGCTGCATTAATCTCTGACAAAATGGTACCATATGATCGGTGTAGGAACCAAACAAATACACACCTACATGTCAGTACCTTCAAACAGTGGACACTGCTGCCCAACAGCAGGTCAGGCAAATTTACTGTCTTCAAGGGACTGTCACAGAGACTAAATATGTATTCCCTTTAGTGAGCCTGTCTGGTTCTGTACTCTCCAAAGTAACATTTTTACTTGGTGACCATCTGAAATACAGGGACCCACTAGAGCAAATTGTGAAATGCATAGACTGTATGCCTCAAAGATTGTACTTGTATATACTAAGTCCAAGATGCCATTTCTCAGAGTATTCCCTTTTTTCTGAGGTATCGATCTTGGAGTTGGTATATCTAATTTTGTGGAGTGTAGGGAGCTTTTTGAGATTTTGGTCTTTGGCTTTTTGGCACTCATTTTACATGCCAACATTTCAACAGGCAGCCTTTTCACTTTCCTCCTTTTCTATGAAAATGTAGTGAAGGAGTGTGTCCACACTTGGAACAGTCATTCTTCTCGGACAGCTTTTCAGAACGATAATGAAGATGAACAATTAGCATTTTTTGTTATTTCTTTGTCGGGGTTTACTGCCATACAAATAATCTTTACCCCATGTCCTGTATGCAGAGTTTTAAAGGTAGCTAAGTAATAGTGCTTTGCATCTAATTATGGAACCTAATGAAGTCGTAACTAATAAATGTCCCAAAGATAAAAACAAGGAAAAGAAAAGAAAATCATTGGGTTGATATATTCTTTTTCATACCTCCTACTGTGCTTTTTTTTAAAGTGCATCGACATCTAAGTAAAAAGTTTAGATTTTCCTTATATATATTGTAGTGTATGAAACATACCAGAGGCATAAATCTCAGTCTTGTGCACTTTATTTCTAGTGATAAGACAATCAAATAAAAGCAACCCTGGCACACACACCACCCCACATGCCTTCGCCAAACTTAATTGCACCTGAAGTACTCCTATATGAGTGAAAGGGATGACAGCTGTGCTCTTACAGCTATCACTTTGTACTCCAACAGTGAAATTTTATGCATAAATTGGGAGGCACGGTTCCCTGAACTATCTCATTATCATGTAGGTCTGTTGGCAAGACTGCCCTCCACCCTCTCCACTGAGGCCCAAGTAAACAGAAAACATCAGCAGTAGGACAGTCTAACAATCAAAGCAGCATACCATGAGGAGGAAAACGGACATTTTAAAGCCTTCCCCTTTTGGTAAACCTTTCTGAATCTCAGCCCAAGCTATACTAAGGAAGAGAAAACAATAACAGTTATACATTACCCATACAGAATTCTACCACCAGCAAGTCTTCCAGCTGGCAAACAGCGAGAGTCTCTTCAACTCCTATAAAGGTTCTTCTTCTGAGCAAAAAAAAAAATGAAAATGTCTCTTCCAAACAGTCATTCTTACACCCAAAGGGAATGTGTCTGCCAAGAAATTCTCCTTCTGCACTGACATACAAAAGTCTCCTCTCTATAAATATTCTCCCTGCACTGACAAATAAGCATCTATGACTTGCATGGGTACAGCCATACCTTGTAAGTTCCCTCCAGCAGTTGTTTTTATTCAATTAATGTCTGCTCTGCCTTGATAGCAGGTATACTTTCCCAGTCCACAAGGTAAACAACCTTTCAAATAGCAAATCATACAGAAAACAACATTTTCTCATCAGAATTGTAGACTAATGACAGTTTTGCTGTTTAACGTCTGCTATGCCACAGTATCAGAAGTAGGGTATTAAGATCAGTACCCCCTTGTATAAAGTAATACAAGTGCAATAAAAAAGCTTTAATGAATTACCTGTATAAAAGCTTCTAACATGTACTTTAATTTTATACTTATTTAAAGTGGTAGCAAGGGTGGCAACCCCCCATATGCTTTTAAACTATACTATGTATATGCTGTAAACTATTCTAGAAGGAAAGAAGCCACCTGCACTTAAAAAGTACTTCTTCCATGAGGCATTAATGTTCCAAACAGGAAATGTTATGGGGATGGTTAATTTTGCATGGCTTGCTGCATAAACATGGAAAATATACTAAAATAAACTATTCATATCAAATTCATGGCTGTCTCATGCCATCTGTTTAATTTAGAGTATAACAGCACATAGTACATGTCATCTGGGACAGTATTGTAACTAGGGTGGGATGATGGGAGCATCTCTTTTGAGCACGAATTGTCAAGGAGTGTGATCAGCAGTGCTGAACAGCTGCCAATCAAGAGCAGGTGCAGTACTGCTTAGGTGAAGCAGCTTACAAGGAGCTTGTGTACAGTGCAAAATTAAAATAACTTTTTTTGTTTTATTTTCAGCTTTGGAATACATTTTTTTTGTTTCTTTTTTTTCAATAAACATGTTTATTAAATTATCATGTATGACACAGGCAATCTTACATTAATATAAATGAAAAACAAACAAAATGACACCACTTTAGTTGCAAGCATGAGACATCAGACACCACTGCAAACATTATACACCACTTATAATATATCCAGTCATTGTCAGTTAACCATCATATGGCTCATTCAAATCCTGCCTCTTAAACCTTGTTCCTTCTCTGCATATATTGTTCCCACAATCCCATTTTTTCCTATGTAGTTTGTCCATTCCCTTTTCTAAAGATCCCAATTCCAGTTGTTTTATCTTTGTTACTACATTCACTACTTTGACTAAAGTTGGTCTAGACTTTGATTTCCACTTTTTATTAATTGCTTTTTTGGCAGCCACCATAATCAGACTCAGCAAGGCAATTCTGATTCTGTATCATAGCTCAAAAAATCAATACCCCAGTCAATCCAATCCGCTCACCCAGCATCTCCAACACAGTGGTCTGCAGGGAATCCCCAAAGTCTGCCAGCTCACACACTCCCAGAAAATACTTTCTCAGCCACATCTTTCCTGCCTGTCACACCTCCATCTTTTGCTATCGACGTGAGGAAAAGTTCTTTGAAGTCTACTTGGGCTATAAAATACCTATGTAAACACTTCCAGGCAAACATCCTAAATCTTCTAGACTTTGTTGCATATTTGGGAGGTACACATATATCCCCCCATTGTCTCTTTGTGAATTGCTTATCCAGTCTCTCTTCCCAATCCTTTCTAAGCTCCTCTGATTGATTCTTATAGTTATCATTGATTCTTATGATTATCATGCAATATTTACATACTCTACTAATTATTCCTCTTTTAATGGCAGCTTCTGTTATAGATTCTAATTAAGACTCTACCAGTGCTGGTCTTTCATTTAAGAGACCCTATTTCTTTCCCTTTGCCTATACTCTGATATCACTCTTGATAGGGAAGGCAATCTCTAACCTGCAGCACAAATAAATTCTTGGCCTCTTTCCATTCTATTACCTTTCCCTTTCTAGCTATTTGTTCCTAATACATTGGTTCCTTTACCAGTTTTCTCCAATAAGTTCCAGCCCCCTCTTGCCAATTACCTGTATCCCTAACCACAGTCATCCCTATTGGCAGAATCTCTTTTCTCCATTCTCATGCTGGTTTAGTTCTTAGAATACTCCCTGCTATTTTATGAATATAATATTCAATGTGTTTTTTGTTGTTCTCCTTAAGAATCTGCATTCAAAATCCCAATCTTTATTTCTTGAGCTTCCCCTTTGTATCATCATCATGCCTTTCCACTTTGAATTATATTTTTCTGCTTGTGCTGTGTATAAGAGCCATAACCATGTTGCTCTAAAATACCCGCTCAAATTGGGTAATAATTTTTTTTTGGTCTTCAGTTTTGAGTTATGGGCAGGATCAGTCTGCAGGCTGCCCAGGGCACCAGCTGACCAAGTGACATCTCTGATCTGGGACATGGCTGAATTGCCTTTTTAATTTAGTAAAACAGGAATTTGATAAAACTTAATTTAATTACTTTAACGTAATTCATAAATCATCAGAAATTATTAGAACTATGCACATAATTATAAAACTGGGGTGTGTGGGCATGTCCCTCTATTTGTGTAACAAAAGATATCTTTTGAGGTTTACCAAGTATGGTTTTCTGTGATTACATTTTGTAGTATTGTCATTCTCTGAAATTTCCTTCTGCAAGTCAAAATGAAACCTTTAAACCCTAGGCATGACATAGGTAATAAATGTATTTATTCAGTTATTATAAATGTAGTTAATATTTAATCCATTTTATTATTCTATGAATGTGATATTTACCTGTTGATCTGTGTTTTTTACATGTATTATTATTATTTTTATTGTTTGAAGATGACTGCTTTATAAAGTGCTTTGTTGCAAGTTCAAGCCCCTAAATAGACACATTTTAGCCTTTAGATACAGTGATGAACCACAGATCACTACAGAAGGTGCTTCTTGATAACAGGGCTTGTTCACAGAGATATGGAGTCCTTGCTATATTTCTTCCTCCCACTGGCAATCTCCACTTTTGCTGAGCAAAGCCTGAGTAAAAGCCCCACCTTCTCCTCTTAAATCAAGACATGGTTTGCCAGAAATTCTTAAGGCTGCCTGATAGTCCCCCTTCACGGTCTCACAAAACTCCTCCACATCCATACTTCTGCTTCAACAATTGCTATTACTGTAGTCTTTTTAGGTTGTTAATACCTTTACAAACAACCCCCCCGGATTCTCTATAGCTTGCATGGCATGCAAGATTGGTGCAGGAGCTCAAGCAGGCAATATGTCTGCCATGCAATCCAGGAACAGCCTGCAGGGGCATGCACGAGCACTCCTGCACTAATCCTGCACAGACTAAGCCCCTGTATGCAAATCATCCTATTTGCAAGCAAAATCTATGCAAATGAAGTGATTTTCCAATCCAGGAAGCTTGCAACCGTCCATGCAGGACTAGTGCAATCTGCAGAAATGTACTTGGTTAGAGTGCAAAATCCAAAACGGAGCTGTGACAGCTCCAAATAAAGGCTGCATACCATGTAGTAAGCATGCCAATGGCCAAGTATAAGACCACTGGCATTGCAAACAATGAAAACATAAAATAATCAACTTTTTTTTTTTTAGCCAATCCCAGCTGTTTAAGCGTAGGGCAGTGGTGCGCAAACGGGATCAGGGGGGAAATAAAATAAACCTAAAGTAAGCATTCTAACTAAAATCAGTATTCTGCCATGCAAGTCAATGGCAGGCAGAAGACAACATGGCAAGTGAGTAGTGGTTGCTAAGGGGGGTGGCTCAGTGTGAGACATGTAACTATGCATAAGCAGGCAATCATATGTAAAGGAGGGGAATGATAAGAGAATCCCTGTTTTCCCCAGCATGTGAGTCAGGTCCCAACAGTGTAAGAGTAGGAATAGCTTGATGCAAGCCTAGGAGTTAGATGACATCATGGGGGTGTGTGTCAGGCATATTGTAAGCAGACTGGAGCCCTGTGGCTCTGATTTGCTCCTAGCTTAGCACAAACCTGCCTAGCACTCTTTACAATACCTAAGCGGATGTGCGCGCCACACACTGGGTTTTAAAGGCATTAAACAAAAGTTAAACCAGGAAATAGCAGCAGTGTGCACATTTGAGCACTGTGTTTGCGCGTGCACCCCCAGGCTTAAACAGGAGGGCAATGGGAAGGGAAAACAGCAGTAGGAAGGTAACCAAGGAGAACTAGCATAGCTGGCAGGTGGAATGAGTCAGAATCACCAATCACACAGGCAGCAGACCAGCACAGAGCATTACTATAAACTATGCAAACACCTTCCCCTCTGTTTTTTCCCATACTCTACATCACCAGTGTAAACAAGCGGGGAACTTTTAACACTCACAACAGCAAAATGATAGGGGCTGCAATAGCTATCCTATCATACAACAACTTGTGGAAGAGGCTGAGGGTGGTGAGGATGTGAATACTGTCAACCAACCCACAGTGAGGAGACGAAGAAGAGTGTACAGACCCAGGGTAACCTACCAGGGGATACATGAGCTGGAGATAATGGAGTGCTATAGGGTGGACAGGGACCTCCTACTACAGTAAACTGTTGAGCTGTGCCGGCCATGCCTCACACACAGAACTAACAGAGGAGAACCCATCCCAGTGGATACCAAGGTATGTGTAGGCCTACGAATACTAGCTACAGGTACCTTCCAAAGGCCAACTGGGGATATGATGGGGATTTCACATGCATCAGCATCCAGGGTACTCCACCAGTTCCTGGATGCCATGTCAGCACATGTTGGTGAGCACGTATATTTGCCCAACACCCATGAGGCGTTGGCCAGCAATATGCAACTGTTCCACCAAACAGCAGAATATCCTGAGGTAGTGGTTGCTATAGACTGCATGCACATACACATCAAAACAGCACCCGGTGAGTAGGGTAGGGTCTACATCAACCACAAGAGCTTCCCCTCCATCAACTGCCAGGTTGTGTGCGATGCCCAGGGCATAATAATGAATGTGTGTGCTGGCTGCCCTAGAAGCTATCATGATTCCCACATCTGGCATCTGACGGAGCTGTACCAGAGATTTGCCAATGGGTACATCCCTGACGGTCACCAAGTTGGGGATGCTGGATACGCACTGGAGTTGTGGCTGATGACACCAATCAGAAATGCACACACACCCGAACAAGAACTCCATAATGAGGCACACGCACAGACCAGAATTATAGTACAGCATGTGTTTGGGATGCTCAAGTCATGGTTCCGGTGCCTGAACACATCTGGAGGAGCCTTGCAGTACTCACCAGCTACATGTACCCAAATTGTTCTTGTATGTGCCATGCTACACAATATGATCCTGCGAAAACAGCTGCAGCAGGAACAGCACGAGGCAGAGCCACACAGCCCCCACCATTACCAAGGCCTGCACAGGCACAGAGTGACTCGGAGGAGGAACAACCTGAGCCTGCCCCAGTAGGCAGAAGGAGGCATGTCCAGTATGCCTTGGCCTTGGCAAAGAGGCAATGCATAGCACATACACTGACACAGGAGGGACCCAGGGAATAACACCTCTCTCTGACTCTTACATACAGTAAAAGGGATGCCAAACATTACACTACTTGTGCTTAACCATGTGCAGGGAGTGTACTATGTGCATCTGACATAGGCAGCCCTGCAGCACCACCCTCAATACTGGGACACCCACAAGGTGACTGACTTACACATGACAGTCAGGGGGGTTCACATACCCAATAACAGTCACAGCCAGCAGGACAGGTGTAGACAAACACAAACAAAGGCTGTGCAATGGCCTCTGAATAAGGTCTATGGGTAACCCCCCCACGAGGCCTACACAGACAGACTACAGCAGGTCAAGTAGTGGGATGTAAGTTCTGAAGGGTAGGACGTCAGAAACTAATATGTAGGTAATTAAAAGCTGAGATCTCTAGTACACTGGTATGCCTCTAGTCAGCATGATAGTTAAGACTACAGAATGAAATGGAGTACCCGGTGTACCAGTACATTCCTAGCAAACATGTACAAGTGTCAGGTGTGCCCCCCATCCTACAAAGACATTTAGTAACAGTCACGTGTGACCCCCCCCCAAACCTGTGTAGAAATGAAGAAATAGTCAGGTGTGCCTCCCCATTCTATGTAGAAATGTAGTAACAGTCAGGTGTGCCCCCCCAGTCCTGTGTAGAAATGTAGAAATAGCCAGGTTTGCCCCCCTCCCTATCCTACGTAGAAATGTAGTCACATTCAGGTCTGCCCCCCCCTCCATCCTGTGTAGAAATGTAGAAATAGTCAGGTGTGCCCCCCCCCACCGCTATGCAGAAATGTAGTAACAGTCAATGCCAAATGATCAACAGATACCCTGCAGAGACAGCATGCTACTTGTAGGTGTAAAACACAAAGGTCAGCACTGCAGTACAAACTATCTGGACTCGATCCACACATTCAATACAGACGGTCATACTGGGCATGCTCACACACTTAGAGAAATGAAGGCAATATCAGTCAACAACACACCGAAAGGTCATACTGGGCATGCTCACACACATGAAGGCCCTGTCTGCAAACACCAGTGGACCAGACATAACTGGCAGTCACAGATGTTAGTGCAGACACTCCTCAGTATGCAACACACATGCTTTGCATACACAGTGGACAGGAATACAGATATATATATATATATATATATAAGGACTACACATTATAATAAGCCAAAGGTAGACGTACATAGATGTGTGGAAGAGGGTGACGTGTGACAAGGAGCCATCCAGGCCTGTCCCACCCAGCACAATGCCAAAGGGCCACAACCACTTGAGGTTCAGATGTCACTCACTGTAGATACTAGCCACCAGTATCTGTCAGCAGTACAGACTATGTGGTGCACGTGCTAGCTGTGCAACATGACTGTACAAGGAAGGTGTCATCTAGAATCTGTATACACATACCTGTGAAATATGACCCTGTGTGTGCCCACATGTGGTGTGTCAACCTCTAGATGAATGGGTTATGCCCCATGCACACACACTGCCCTCCCCATAGCCCTATGACAAGCTTGCTGAGGTCATCCACTGTGAAATACACTTTTGGGAGAGTTGTACCTCAGTAATCTCCTTGGCGCATCCCATAACTGCGTACTGCTGTAGTGTGATAAACTAGTTAGGTAGGAGTTCTAATCCCAGCCTAGGCAACTGTGAGTGCGTGTGTCTGTCTCTGTCTGTGTAGAGAGCAATGCTTTTTAGGGTAGTCACACTTCCTACAATTCAGATGCACTACTTTGGTAAGGCTGCTGATGTCATCCACCTAGAAATACACCTCTGGGAAGGTTGTAGCCCAGTACTCTCCGCAGCGCGTCCTGTAACTGCGTACTGCTGTAGTGTGATACAATAGTTAGGTAGATGTTCTAATCTCAGACTTGGCAAGTGTTTGTGTGTGTGTCTGTCTGACTCGGTCTGTGTAGAGAGCAATGCTTTTTAGGGTAGTCACACTCCCTACAATTCAAATGCTCTACTTTGGCAAGGCTGCTAATGTCATCCACCTAGAAATACACCTCTGGGAAGGTTGCAGCAAAGTAATCTCCGTAGCGTGTGCCATAACTGCGTACTGCTGTAGTGTAATATAGAATTCTGGCAGGGTTCTATTCCCACCCCTGGATCTTTTGTGTGTGTTTCAATGTCTGTGTAGGGAGCAATGCATTTTAGGCTAGTCACACTCAGTACATTTCAAATGCCCTACTTTGGCAATCCTGCTGATGTCATTCATTGTGAAATACACCTTTGGGGAAGGAGTTCTCCAGTAATCCCTGTGGTGCGTTCTATAACAGCTCCCTGCTGTAGTGTGATATAGACCTCTGTTAGGGGTTCCATACCCACACATGTCTATTGTGGATGTTTTGTGTGTGTTTCAATGTCTGTGTAGGGAGCAATGCATTTTAGGCTAGTCACACTCAGTACAGTTCAAATGCCCTACTTTGGCAATCCTGCTGATGTCATTCATTATGAAATGCACCTTTGAGGAAGGAGTTCTCCAGTAATCCCCGTGGTGCGTCCTATAACAGCTCCATGCTGCAGTGTGATATAGACATCTGTTAGGGGTTCTATATCCACACATGCCGGTTGTGGATGTTTTGTGTGTGTGTCTGTGTGTGTGTGTGTGTGTGTGTGTGTGTGTGTGTGTGTGTGTGTGTGTGTGTGTGGGGCAGTGTCTGTGCAGAGAGCAATGCATTTTAGCCTAGTCACACTCACTACAATTTGAATGTCCTACTTTGGCAATCCTGCTGATGTCATCCAATGTGATATACACATTTGGGGAAGGAGTACTCCAGTAATCTCCATGGCACGTACTATAACTGCATAGTGCTGTATCATAAACTAGTTAGGTAGGGGTTCTACTCCCAGACATGACAGGTGTGTGTTTGTAACTTGTATCCTGTGTGGAGGTGGGTGTGAGCGTGTGACACCTGGGCCCAATGTGGAGTGGGTTTTGCAAATTTCTTATATGGTGGCCCTAGTATATATCACAATGTCCACCGTACAGGTGTGAAATAGCCGAGAGGCTGGGGTGCAAATCCATATCCATACATATGACATCAAGGCCAGGCAATCACAGTTAGCAACCCCAGTATTACCCAGCGCACACTCTCAACCCATGTCTCATACACACATGCCTAGGCAACAGCCAATATGTGGGTAGTACACTGCATACTGGCCACTGATAGTAACTATGAAGTGATTGCAGTGGGCTACATAGGGCATGGCACCCTGTCCATCTGTGCAATAGGCACGTATATGCAGACAGTGCACCTTCCCCATGTTCCCCACTGGACACCTGCAACACCTGTGCTGTCATAACATGTGACCCACAAAGGACATACCATGCCTGAAAACATGCCCTGTACGGACAGATGCCACTGACACTAGAGACTGCTGTTGGCATGCTTTTAATGTAGGTGCAGGGTAAACCTGCTGTCCATTACCAGTTCCTGACACAGGTGGCCAAGACTGGCACATCTGATGGTAACCTGTGTACACAACATGGGCCAGACACCCCAGGTACAGTTCCATATGTCACTGTACATGCATGTGGAAAGTGTGCACATCCCAGACACCATCCATGTCATGGACTAAGGAACACATACATGGCAAGCGATGCACAGCATTGGCCACACACAACAGTCACCCAGGTGACTGGATGGGGTATACAATACCCACCTGTGTGGGCAAATGTAGAAACCACAGCCCTGAGCCACAATGCAGACCATTGTCATGTGGCCTGATGCCAAGGTATACACATCACCTAACCTTGTATAGCCGTCTGGCATGGTCGACCACCACACACCCGTGCAGAAATGCACCAATGCATGTCAGTACTGGCACGCTGTGTGTTTGTATGTGTTGTATGATGCGTATGATCACATTCATACTCACTACAACCCCCACTGGCATAGTGAAGCATGCTGTCTGATATCAGACACCTCTCCATACCCTTTGCCCAAATACCCTCCGAATGACCCATGTGGTGCATGTGATACCTGCACAGTAATGTGTTGTGGCAATCTCACTAGTGATGAGTTGTACTCCTGGCCCTGCAAAGTGTGTCAATGTGTGTGCATCCCTGTGACAGTGTGGCTGTGTTGATGCTGGCACCTGTTCATGCGGACAGGCACGTGTACTTCACCTACCGTAGAGCTACTATATCCCTGTTGCACATGTCACTCACCATCATATATATGTTCTGAGGGCTCCACAACAGGTCATCTATGTGGCGCATCCAATAACTGCATAGAACTGTGATAGCACTACATAGTCGTCAGGGGTTTGATACCCTGTGCTGGTAGGTGTGTGACACAAACATGCTTAAGTTTTACTCTCCCACCCCTCCCTGACTTGTCTTTGCTTCTGTCTGCCTCTCTCACTCCCTAACTGGTGGATGTGGAGACCTACACCTGCTTTGGTTAGGCAGCAGCATATGCATTTCAGGTAATACTCATGATCAGCTAATGGCCTCTGCATGAATTGCAGCCCTCCCCTAGCTGATTGCATGTGGAACAGCTATGGTAACATTGCCACAGTCAACTGCATGGAAACACATTCCAATATCTATGAACATCATGTCGGTGTTGGGCCTTTTCATTCACTGTGAGCAAGAACTCGATCTGTTGTTTGGCAAACAGCATCTCAGATGGATTTGAGATTTACTTCTGACAACATACACTGTGGAAACAGGCCAATACACAGGAGGGGGATGTGCCTGACCTGACTACTTACTGTAAGTGCTGCTATACTGCATTCGGAGTAATGTTGGTTTAACAGGGTGTGTGCGGATATGGCTGTCCTACATGTATTAATACCTGCCATGTCAGTTCTATGTTTATGAGGACTCCCCATCTGTAGGGTCATCTGCAGACTGGGCAGTGTGGGGTGCCTTTGGTTTCATGTGTTACCCACAGAGGATGTATCTATGTATCTGTGAACTGCAGAAGGTTGTTATCTACTGAATGTACTATGTTCTTCATCTGTAACTATGTCTGTAATATTTTAATTGCTAGGATTCTTCATCTGTAACTATGTCTGTAATATTTTAATTTGTGGAGCTTTTCTCCCTGGGCCTCCGCAGAAAATGGACCTGCATCCAGTCGGACATTCCCGGTCAACAAATGTAAATAAATAAATAGTGTGAGGATTGCAGTCTGTAGATGGTGAAGCCATGACAGTTACTGACTTCATACCCTCATAGGACATATGTCGCGACAAACCCTGTTACAACAGAAAATGCATGACATTATCACAGCAACATGTCAATATTGGCCCTGCGTATGTGCTTCCAGCCACAACTCTGTCAACCTTTGTACATATGTCATGCATTAAGAGGCGCATATGTGCTGTACACCATAATTAGTGTCATCATATCTGATAAGCCAGTGAGATATCAGACTGCTACACATGTTATGTACAGTAGGAGTTATATTTGATGACATAACCTGGACATTCTGTGGTTGTTTGTATAGTACTGAGGTCTGTGAACTAATGGTGAATGTCGACAGTGTGTGTATTGTTAATATATACCTTGGCCTGTGTACAGACTGTGGTAGATGTCATTGTTCTAGGTCTCATCCTATCTGATGGTACATGCTGCTCCACTGCATGTTACCGTATTGGCTTACATGTTTGCAGGACCATACACACACACATGTCCCATACCAAAGACAGGCATCAGGCCAAACTGTGTGGTGGCCCAGTATATGTAGGGTTAGTGTGTGAGTGCCACATATGAGGATGGTGTTGGACAGATAGGCCATATACTGTAATATTATGCTAGCTTACCATATGTGGCTGTGGCTATGTTCACATTGGTTGTAGTTATGCACTTTCACACAGGTGTATCTTACCCTGTGCTGTGACATGCCGGTAGAGCCTGCTATATATGCAGGTACATGTGCATTCCCCCATAGGAGATGTAGGCCAGTGTTGAGCCAGTCTGCCTGTAGCCTGCACAGTGCTTTGTTACATGCCTAGCAGCTTAGTGTACTTACCAAGTGAGATGTCATGTCCAGATACTTGCCAGATGTACTGCTGCCAGGCCTCACTTAACAGTCATGTATGTCAGACAGAGAGGTGGGATGCTGTACAGATGTATGTCAATATCTAGTGGGAAGTATGTGGCCATGCCACCTCTGTACCAGCAGTTACTACATGTCAGGACTGACAGGGATGTGTGAATGCATACCCTAGGGGGGCGAATGTATACCAGCCGATATGTGTTATACCCATCTACATGGCTGTTAACATCCGTATTGTCAGGCTTGGTCCACGTGTTCTGCACTAAAGGGTTCTGTGTATACCTCTGGACTGTACAGAGTGCGTCAGAATGTCCACATATATTGGCCAATATCTCTGTTGTAGTCCACAGGAGCATTACTTGCTTGCAGCGGTACTGTACTATGATGTCCTTAGGATGTCTGTCAGTAGCCAATGCCGCACATGTGAAAAGCAGAGGTGATCTCCCACAAACACCATGTCTGTGAAGACAATCCCTATTATCATAGCAATAGTCTACTAATATACCTGCTATACATACATGACATCCCCTTGCACTACGTAGTTGGGACTGTAGGGGCTGAGGTAGGGCTACACCCCATGTTCGGGACATATGGTGAATATATATGTACATATGATTATCCAGATATCTATATAGATAATTACACATGTACATATCGACATATATAGATGGGTGTGTATATGTACATAGATATGCATATACACACCCAGATATATACATATACAGAACATTATATGCCTACACATATAGATATTGAGCCATAGCACATATACGTATACCACACTGCCATTCCTGCCAGCAGTCCACTGCTGTTGTATCCCCCACACATATGGTGGGGCTGGCGCCATATATGTGTGGGCTTCACCTGCACAATACATGTGTGCCCATATGCACTCCAGAGGCCAGTGTATGTAACAGTGGTATATAGCCCTGTATTACTGAGTCTAGGGGGTGGGATGCACCATACATAACCTAGGCTGTTACAAAATGTGAGGGTAGCAGGAGTGAGCTGCCCTAAGGTATCTGGATGTACAGTACCATACATTTCACCTATCTTGACATTAATTACATAAAGTGCGTTACTGCAGGCCTACTACCTCCTGCCATACAGACTGTTCTGTTTGCCAATGTGCCTGTGATGGTGTCAGTTTTGCCTTATGTAACAGTTACATCCCATTTGGTCAACTGACATCTTTACCACCTAGTGATTGTGTACAGAGTGTATATAGAGGCTGCTGGACTACACACCTGCATCACGTACTGTTGATTGTGTGGTATTCTGTGGCCCAGTTTGTCTTCACTATTTTACGATTTGGAGGGCTTGGCCTGAAGAGCAACAGCTGTGGACCTTTCCAGACTACTGTATTAGTATAACTGTTTCACAGTTGCATTACTCTGTTGAAATGGATGTCAGTGTCTGAACAGCTATGTGACATGGCATACCATTTCTGCATACCTGTGTGTTGTGTTTTATCCTATGACGTCTCTATGGGTATATGTTGCATGCACCGAATGTCATTTGTATGGGTGGATCATCCAGTGTCCAGTTATTAGGGTGTTAACTGTAGGCATAGTGGCTGTTCCATATTGTGAGTGCCTACTACATAAGTATCTTACTGTACATACCTCTGCGTGTGTATGTGTAGTCACATGTATATCTATCTGTCTATATATATATATATATATATATATATATATATATATATATGTGTGTGTGTGTGTGTGTATATGAATCTGCATATATGTGTCTGTGTATATGTATCCTGGGGATGTTGACAGCGTCCACATTTTACAATTCCTATGGGAGCCAGACTGTACTGCATGATATGTTACCAATACCAGCCTGGCATCACACAGGTGGGATGTAGTCCTGTTAACATCTTGTGCCCATGTCATGTCAGGACCTGGTTATGGGATCTGCAACACTTGGTAGTGTATTGCAGGGCGGGCGTGTTTGGCTGTGGGAGGGTGGGTATACCTATTTGTACAAGACTTATATCGTTTGGGGCTTCTCAACCTCATTAACGGTGCATGTGGACATATATGATTTAATTAATCTCCCATGGATATCTACACATGTATGTCCATATATACCTATATGGATATATATCTCTGCTTACATATATATAACTACGGCTGTATATACCTACACAGATATATATCTGCTTATATATATATGTAACTTGCTGTGTATATGTAGAAATATAGGTGTAGACATATATATGTGTTGATGTAGGCATTCACATGAATATATGTTCATATATATTTATATATATGTAGATATTTATCTATATATATATATATATATATATATATATATATAGATATGTTGTATCTGTTTAGATATTACTATATTTACACACACACATACATCTAAATGTTGGACTATATTCTCTGTACTGCTGAATGACTGGGCTGGATGATATGTTTTTGAAAATAGCAGGGATATGTATATTTGACATGGCTTAGTGGTAAATCACTTTGGCTATGGAATGCAGGGCCTTGGTTCATAGGTTCATAGGTTCGTACTAGGCTATCTGCCCTAAGGCATTTATAAGCCTAGCCAGAGTGTATGTGGCTTACACCACCCCTTAGGATGAGAATACTACGCCCTTTTAGGGTTTAGTTTACTATGCCTCTGTCTAGTAGTGACACAGAGATGACCCCCGGGGTAAACCTACGATCTCCCATCCACTCGTCGAGATTTCTCTTGAATAGAGTCAGTGAGGGGCTCTGCCTAACATGGACTGGGATTCTGTTCCAGAGTGTAGGGAGCCTCTGGGTTATGAATCTGTCCCTCCAGCACAGGTTTAAGTCACTTGTTCTCATGGCTCTGATGGATTTGGATTTTCTGAGGTGGAGCATGTCCATTAATTCAGGATTGGACATGGCCTTGTACGTCAGGCACAGATCACCTCTGAGTAGGCGGTATGCGACTGAATAGAGCTGGAGTTTTTTCAGTCGGGCAGCATATGACATATGTTTAAGACCCTTTATCCTCTTGGTGAGGAACTTTTGGGGTCTTTCCAACTGCTGCAGGTGTCGGGTGAGACACATCCCAAATGGGGCATTGTACTCAATAATTGGCCTGATAAGAGAAGAGTACAGGGGCACAATGACCTCTCTTGATCTAGATGTGAAACCCTTCATGATAAGGTGGGCAATATAGAAGGTCTTCCTAACTACTTTGGCAATGTGAGTGTCAAATGAGAGGTTACTGTCAACCTGGGTCCCTAGGTCCCTGATTACCTCTTCCATACTTAATGGATTACCGCCTATGTGGTAATTTGTCGGTACCTTGTTTTTCCCAAAGGGTATGACTATACATTTTTTGGCGTTCAGCTTAAGGCCATGGCTCTGGCACCAATTATCCGCTTCTATGAGGCCTCTCTGAAGGATGTTTGTGTCCGCTGGAGTATCAATTATGGCCCAGTTTGCAGTCATCTGCGAACTTTGTCAGCCACAATCCTCCTATGTTTGCCTGAACCTCGAAAAATAAATGCCGAACAAGAGGGGTCCCAGGACTGAGCCCTGTGGGACACCGCAGACTGGCTTAGAGTCTGACATAGCTCCAGCAACTCTGACCCTGTGGGTTCTGTCCTTGAGCCAGTTTGCAACCCATCTTGTGACATATGGGTTTACATTTAAGCTGGTGAGTTTGTCTATGATGCCCGAGTGGGGTATTGTGTCAAAGGCTTTTGCAAGGTCAAGGTAGGCTGTGTGAACTGCCTTACCCTCATCAATGGCCTTAGTGACTGTTTCAAAAGTCGACCAAGTTCAAAAGGCAGGATCTGCCCTTGACAAAGCCAAATTGGGTAGGATCCAATGTCTGTAGGTTCCCAATGTCTTTGTTTATGAGTTCCATAATGATCCTCTCCATAGCTTTGCAGACCAGGCTCGTCAAGCTTATGGGGCGGTAATTTCCAGGGTCCGTAGAAGCACCACCTTTGTGAAGTGGGACCACTGTTGCCGTACACCACTCTTTGGGTACGTATCCTGTAGTAAGGCTAAGATTAAACAGCAGCCTTATGTGTGGGTTTAGTTCCTCTTGGAGTTCATGTAGCACACAGCCCGGGACACCATCCGGTCCCATTGATGCTGTGTTTTTAGCTTTAGAGAGGGCTCTCACCTGGGCATCTGAGATGTTAGGGAGGCTACACTCTGCTGGGATAGTTATTTCTTCTTTTGGGGGGGAGGGGGAGGAGAAATTTGCACTGAACCTGTCTGCCAGAATGTTGGCAATGTCAGTGGGTTCAGTGTATTTTGTGTCATTTTGGACTAACTCTGAGCATATCTGGGAGTTTCCAACCAGGTTTCTAACATAGCTAAAGAAGGCCTTGTGATTGTCTTTTGCGATTTTTCTCTCAAAGTTGGCCTTGGATGATTTTATGAGTGATTGTAGTTTTTTGCTAGTACTGATCAGAGACGCCTTCCCTTTTAGGGATTTTGCTCTGTCATGTAGTAGCTTCCTCCTCCTGTTGTAAAGTTTGTTTATGGCTGGGGTCCGCCAGACCGGGTGCCTGCCTTTGGGGAATGGGTCTTGGTTTTATTTGGGATTGCATGATCCATGCATTCTTGAAGGTGCCCATAGAAGGCATTTGCAAAGGATTCAGCAGTGTGGGTTGTGGTTTCCAGTGGCCCAGGGGCCTTGAAGGATACCACTTCAGTCTTAAGAAGTGTGAAGTTTGCTTTTGAGAAGTTCTTCACTGTGGTCTTTTGTGCAGGGGGTGGGGGCGGGATGTGGATTTCCTGTGAGATTAATTTATGGTCTGATCTTACCAAAGAGGGATATACTTCCGGTGTGGAGCATTTTGTCCCCATGTTTGTGATGATCAGGTCTAGTATATTGTCTCCTCTTGTGGGAATGGTGACTAGTTGTTCCATTGCATTTGAGTTTATGAATTCTAGGAACCTTTGGGCTAGGGTGTTGGGGCTTGAGTAATGTTCCCAGTCTATGTTTGGGTAGTTGAAGTCTCCCAAAATGATGGTATTTGGAGAGACATTCATACTCTCCAGTGTCTTCAGGAAGGCTGTGTGGGGTTCCTGAGTTTGAGAGGGTGGTCTGTAGCATGCTACAAACTGTAAGGCAGTTTTGCCTATGGTTAGTTGCACATGGATAGTCTCCGATGCTTCGTGCGTTGCCACTAACCTGGAGGTGTGGGTATCTTTGATGAAAATGGATACTCCCCCTCCTTTTGTGGTTCGGTCCAAGTTTTGGGGCCGGAAAGCATGATATGAGGTAAAACCTGATAGTGCTGGGGTGCTCTCAGGAGCCTTGAACCAGGTTTCAGTCACTGCACAGACATCGATGTTCTCCATACTGAGGAGAGCTTCGAGGGCGTGCATATTGAGGTTTAGACTTCTGGCATTGAGCAGCATTACCCTTAGTTTTTTTCCACTTGTGTTTTCTAGGGAGGTAGGTTTGTCATTTGAGCCTTGCCTAAAAAAGGCACTATGGGGGTGGCAAGAGCCTTGGCCAATATCCGGAAGCCCAGGGGTGACAGGTGCAAGCTTCAAGACAGGTGCAAGGTTCAAGACTTGCAGAGGCTGTTTATTTTATTGCTGGGCAGAACATGGGCTGTTGGATACAGAGTGATTAAGGCACTTTAAAGCAGTTGTAAGCGGGTTTGTGCAGAGGTAAGCGCTGCTAACTTCCGGTTACAGTTTCTTATACTCAGTTTCTAAATTATAAAGAAGTCAAACAAGATGCTGCTTCACAGGTGAACGCCCCTTCTCAGGAAAAAATATAAAGAGAAGTATAAATAAAGAACTTGTACTGAGCAGGGGTGAAAGTGAGGAAATTACGAAAAATGATAATCCCAAATGTAAAATCCACGTATTTATTGCAGACAGAAATAAACGGATAAGCACTTTCACTGTATTAGCTTCTTCAGATCCATGAAACAAACACCTAATGCAAACTTATTATACATTGAAAGCACACAGATACAATTAAACAATTAACCTATCAAAAAGTTGATCCAATACAAAATTCTATTTAAAGGCGTAACATATTGCAAAAAACTGGTGATGCACACTGCAGAAGTATAAATGCATAAAACAACTAAAACATATCATAAAATATATATGTAAATATACATAGAAAAAATCCCATATGTTAAAACACATAAAAACTCTGAGGCATAAGGACATAACATAGGCATACTCATATTAAAAATAAATTACATATAATCACTTCACATGCCGGTGCTGCCTCAGCCTAGGTTTAATAGATGCCCTTTCATTTAAACCTAATTCCCTATCAGCCCTCAATAGTGTTATCCAATCACTCTCTTTTCCTTTAGTGTATGTCCTAATATCAACGCCCCTCTGAGTTGGGGTGATAACTTCTAACACTCTAAACAGAAACTTATGGTCATGACCATGCATGACCACATGTTTAGCTAAAGCATTATGCAGCGTGCCTTTCCTGATGTGATAGTTGTGCTCCCTCATCCTGTCTCTAAGTGGGCGGTTGGTCATCATCGACCCGCAGGACTCCCCAGAACTTACTAACTATCTCCTTAATTTCAAACTGATCAGATGAAAAAGTAGTAGAGAACAATCTACATTTAACTGTAGCCAGCCCTTATTTTGGACCTACTTATCCCAGTGCCACTGTAGATAGAAAGATTGATCACTGTGCTAAGTTCTCTACTACTTTTTCATCTGATCAGTTTGAAATTAAGGAGATAGTAAGTTCTGGGAAGTCCTGTGGGTCGATGATGACCTAAGGCAGATTGTAGGTGAAGCTCCACGTTTCCTTTTTAGGAATAAGAACAATTTGAAAAGGTTGTTGTGTTATCCCAGACCGGACAGACATCTTATGAAGGCAGGATGTTCTAGACCTTGTGGTCATTGTAATTTTTGCTCTTTTATAGACAGCAATGTGGAGTTTTTTCATCCTGATTTACAAAGAGTTTTCTATACTAAAGTGGAGGCGAATTGTATGACCGTACATGTTGTTTACTTAGCAGTGTGTCAGTTGTGTTCCTCTTTCTACGTGGGTAAGACCAACCGCCCACTTAGAGACAGGATGAGGGAGCACAACTATCACATCAGGAAAGGCACGCTGCATAATGCATAAGAGAGTGATTGGATAACACTATTGAGGGCTGATAGGGGATTAGGTTTAAATGAAAGGGCATCCATTAAACCTAGGCTGAGGCAGCGCCAGCATGTGAAGTGATTATATGTAATTTATTTTTAATATGAGTATGCCTATGTTATGTCCTTATGCCTCAGAGTTTTTATGTGTTTTAACAAATGGGATTTTTTCTATGTATATTTACATATATATTTTATGATATGTTTTAGTTGTTTTATGCATTTATACTTCTGCAGTGTGCATCTCCAGTTTTTTGCAATATGTTACGCCTTTAAATAGAATTTTGTATTGGATCAACTTTTTGATAGGTTAATTGTTTAATTGTATCTGTGTGCTTTCAATATACAATAAGTTTGCATTAGGCGTTTGTTTCATGGATCTGAAGAAGCTAATACAGTGAAAGCGCTTATCCGTTTATCTCTGTCTGCAATAAATACGTGGATTTTATATTTGGGATTATCATTTTTCGTCATTTCCTCACTTTCACCCCTGCTCAGTACAAGTTCTTTATTTATACTTCAGTTTCTAAATTGCTTAACCTGTGTAGGAATAGCTTACCCCCAAGCAAACAGGCATAGACCCGTTTACTGCTGCTTAAAAGTGCTTACTCCCCCTTACCCCCGCGCTAATTTCTTTAAAAGAAAAGAAAAAAGGGTTGATAGGAAAGTGGTGAAAAGGGGCACAAAAAGGGAAAGACAGTAGGGAAAATAGCTAGGAATGTGCAGGAAGGGTGTAGGGAAGGTCCATAGCTGCCCATTTCTTCTACAGCAACAGCTGTGCATATACACTGACTTTGGAGGTAGATTTGGACCCTCAAACCCCTGGTAGAGGGGTGAGTACAACAGTAATAAGTTGTGATGCCAGTTAGACTGGATTACATGTGTCCAGTGGACACATGTGCGAAATGGACAGCTATGTATGGGGGAAGATTTTTTTGTGGGAACAGATTGCCCTTTTTTTTTCAGGTGAGAGTGGGATGTTGGGGAGGGGTAGTAGGTATATTTGCGGAGGTAGGTTGGGTAGGTTAACAGACAAAACACATACAGGGGTGGTATATGACACATATGGGGGGGTAAACACCTTGATGGGGGAGGGGTGTTGGGATATCAGAAGCCAACAAGCCCCCTAGTGGTAACAGTGGGACTGAGGTCCCCACCCATGGGCAGTCAGCACTATACCTTCACAACCCCGAAGGTGGCTGTGCTGGGGGCTGAGCCGCAGAGCCAGGCTGACTCTCCAGTTGTGACACACGGCCCTTGAGCTGGTGTAAAAGATCACCGAATTGTTCATTGATAGCTCTACGCACCATGACCCCGACCTGGCGACGGGTGACAGGTGCCTCTCCACTCCCACACTCCCACTCCAGGGGGGGGGGTGAACCCTATCCCCTGGGTGGTTCCAGCCAAAGGTGGTGCAGGACCAATGGACAGGGAGATCCAGGGTTTGGCCCCAGACCTGCTGGTGCCCGGTGCCATGGCCAGCTGAGGTGGGACAGGTGGGTCCGCTGGGACCGGCCTTCCCAAGCGTGCTATAGTGTTTAGATTTCATCATCATATATGGGTTAGTAATAGTCAACACATTCCAGGGTTAGGTATAACAGCATGCATAGATATTCCCATTAACCCAGACACCAGATACGGAACAGCTGCATAGCAAACAAAACACATGCATATACGGGACCACAATGGTAATAAGAACAGCATGCAGGTACGTTGATGGCACCATGCCAACGATGTTGGAATAATTCAATATGGCACATGCATGGGAACCATTAAAATATTTATCAAACAATTGGACATTATCAGAGTCATTACATACCAGTTGGGGTAGGTATGTTGATTATTGTTGGAGATAAGGTGGGGGGAAGAGAAAGATGTCAATTAACAAGTAGTATATTCCTGTAGTCCACATTACTTTCCTAGTCAGTGCTGTTATCTGTACCTTACAAGTCCTACTACACTATCCTACAGCCTTATTTTGGACAGTGATATGGCTGTCGTCATCACTAAACATCAACTGGTTTTACCTGCAGTATACACCTCTTACCTGGTATAACTGTGGAGGAAATGTCTGCTAACACTGACTAACTGTTTGTACACATACGCCCGGATTCTGGGTTGATGTTTTGCACTATGCTATCCAACTCTTTCTGCACAGACTCTGGCCATGTGTTGACCACATGCTGGTGTGCCTGGACATATCTAGAATATTGCCTTATTCCACCTTTAGTGACCTGACACACACATATACATGTTTTCTTACCCAGTTATATTATGTAGCACAGTGTGGGTGACCGTGACCAATGATACTTTATTATTCAGAGAAACTGCAACACTCACAATCCCTACAATACCAGGGTGGACAGTACCAGTACAGGTTATATTGGTCTATGTTTCTCAGCACAGTGTTCATATCCAACGTACCTGTGGGAGCAATGTTTGTTAGCACTACCTGACTGTTGCCACACAAACTTCCAGATTACACATTAGTATTATGCGCATACATCTTACTCTGTTACTGTACACGCTCTGGTCACAGCTTGACAACATGGGAGTGTTCATAGGTAGGTACTAGGCTATTAGCCCTAGGGCCTATATAAGCCTAGTCAAAAAGGTACCCTGGCTTCCGCCACCCAAAAAAAAATTTTCCTGTGCCCCTGTCAAGCAGATCCACAGAAGTGATCCCTGGGGTGAATTTCCTATTTCCTATCCCATCATCAAGATTTTTCTTGAAGAGTGCTAATGAGGAGCTCTGTTTGACATAGATAGGTAGTCTGTTCCAGAGTATGGGAAGTCTCTGGGACATGAATCTATCCCTCTAGCATGTTCTGTTTATTGTGGTGACAAGGTTTAGGTCCCTAGAGTGTGTAGCTCAGAGGGATTGGGATTTCTTTAAGTGGAGCATGTCCAACAGATCTGGGTTTGACATAGCTTTGTATGTTAGGCAGAGATCGCCTCTGAGTAGATGATATGCGACAGAGTAAAGTTGGAGTTTTCTGAGACGGTCTCCATAGGGCATCTGTTTGAGGCCAGTAATCCTCTTTGTGAGGTATTTCTCTGGCCTTTCCAGTTGTTGTAGATGTCTTGTGAGGTAAATACCAAAAGGGGCGTTGTACTCTATAATGGGTCTAATGAATGATGAGTAGAGGTGACAATGACCTCTTTTCTTCTGGATGAGAAACCTTTCGTGATGAGGTGAGCCACGTAAAAGGATTTCCTGACCACTGTGGCGATGTGATTATCAAAGGAGAGACTACTGTCCACCAGTGTCCCAAGGTCTCTTATCACACTTTTGGCGTTAAGTAGACTACCACTTATGTGGTAGTTCATGGGTACAGAGTTTTTACCAAAGGGGATAACAATACACTTTTTGGCACAGAGCTTCAGGCCATGGCTTTGACACCAGGCATCTGTCTCAGTAAGGCCCTTTTGTAGTATGTCCACATCATTAGGAGTTTCAATTATGGCTCCTAGTTTGCAGTCATCTGCAAACTTTGTTAGCCAAAGACCTTCTGTGTTAGCCTGTACTTCAGAGAAGTAGATACCAAACAGGAGAGGACCCAGGACTGAACCCTGTGGTACTCCACTTGTCACTGGTCTGAAGTCGGATTTGGAGTCTGCTGCTTTCACAGTGAGGGTTCTGTCCGTGAGCCAGCTGGCAACCCATCTTGTGACATAGGGATTTATACCTAGTTTAGTGAGCTTATCTATAATTCCAGAGTGGGGGATGATGTCGAAAGCCTTGGCGAGATCTAGATAAGCTGTGTGAACTGCCTTACCATCATCTATGGCTTTGGTGACTGCTTCAAAGAAGTAAATCAGGTTTAGGAGACATGATCTGCGTTTTACAAACCCAAACTGGGTAGGGTCCAGAGTTTAGAGATTACCAATGTCTTTGTTTATGATTTCCATGATGATACATTCCATCGCCTTGCAGACCAGGCTCATCAGGCTAATGGGGCAGTAGTTCCCGGGGTCCGTCGTGGCTCCCCCTTTGTGGAGTAGGATAACTGTTGCGGTGCGCCATTCAGTGGGCACAAAGCCTGAGGTGAGGCTATGATTGAACATGGTACTTAGTTAGGGTGCCAGTTCATTCTGTAGTTCGTGGAGAACGCAGCCTGGAATATTGTCAGGTCCCATGGATGATGTGTTCTTGGCTTTGGAGAGTGTGTTTTTTACCTGTGCAGCCATGATTACAGGAACTTTGCATTCTTCCGGTATAGAGATGGGCCCTCTAGGGGCTGAGAGGGGCGTAAAATTAGCACTGAACCTATCTGCCAGGATGTTGTCAATATCAGTTGGTTCTGTATATTTAGTGCCATTGTGCTGCAACTCAGAGCAGATCTGAGTGTTGCCATTGAGATTCTTGACATACTGTATAGAATGCTTTGTGGTTGTCTTTAGAGTCAGTGGCAATTTTGTATTCGTAACTAGCTTTGGAGGATTTTATGAGGGATCTCAGCTTCTTACTGAGGTTGACCAGGGAGTTCCTCCAGTCATGGGATTTTACTCTTTATTGCAACAGTTTCTTTCTTCTGTTGTAGTTTCTTTATGGCAGAGGACCACCAGATTGGCATCCTTTTTTTGGAGGATAGCATCTTGGTTCTGTTAGGGATAGCATGATCCATGCACTCGTGTAAGTGCTTATAAAGTGTATTTGTGTAGGATTCAGCAGTCATACCTGAAGTGTAGATAGGACATACTTGAAATATTACTATCCTAACAGTTTCGGGGGTTGCTACAGTGACAAGTGTGTTCTCATGATGGTTGACAATCACTTGTATTCCCTGTTTGCTGGCTACACATCTGGGATCATCCCACAGACTTACCAAGGGGACAGGCAGCAGATATGGGCACCTATACTGGACATTCTGGCCTCATGTGTACAGTTGTGGGGCATGAATCTTTATGCGGTCTAATTCCACTCCCAGGATTCGGATCATGGCTGTGTCTGCTACAACTTAAACACTGTCCATCACAGTTGTGTCTGCTATATTGATATTGCTGTATATCTCCACTCTGCTTTCTGTCTTATTAATCCCCTGTGCTTATGCATTCTGACCTTGTATAACAACACTCTCATACAGATTTCCTAGACAGTTATATGTTGTAGGACAGTGTGGGTGACAGTGTTGCGTAATACCTCATTATTCAGAGCAACTGCATATCATTCTTGTATTTCTGGGAACAGTGTTAGTATCTGACAGACCAGTGGGAGGTATGTTTATTAGCACTACCTGAATGTTCCCACACACAGTACCTGGTTTCACATTACTATTATGCACATACATCTCACTTTGTTACTGTACACACTCTGACCACAGCTTAACAAGTTGGGGTGTAAATGGGAGATACGTGGCTTCCTAGTAACATACAGTATTGGGGAGTTGGTAGTGTGCCAGGTTTGTTGTCATAGATGTGTCAATCAGTTGTATTTCCATTTTGCAGCCTATACATCTGGGATCATCCCACTGATTTCCCAGGGGGACAGGTTGACAGGCAATAGATATGGGCCACTTTAATAGACATTCTGGACATATCTGTACAGTTGTGGGGTATGATTCTGTATGCAGACTACTACCACTGGCAGGATTCGAACTGTGGCTGTGTGTGTTAAAAAAAACAGCTCACATCTCAGTTGCATGTGCTATTCGTTTTTTGTTGTCTGCATTTTCCCTGTTTACTGTCTATGTGTCTCTCAGTTGTACTACATGGCCTCTGGGGATTACACCTGTCATATACAGGCATTCCTACACATTCAATTTATGGTGCATGGTGTGGGTAACAGTGCTTAATTCAACAGTACTATTACATGATTGCAAACCTACATTACCATATGATACCAGAATATACACATGTAGTCCAGCAGTTAGACCTGTTTTGTCAGGATATTACGATTTTATTGACATACAAACAATATGAGACTGTTCCTGACATATTCTCTAGTGTATGCAGTACTTGCCTTGAGCAATACAGGTTTTATACTAGCAATTAATTTACTACCAGTTTTATTTTTATTTCCTATGACAGTAAAAGCATGGGTATTACTGACCTGCCTCGCATCACAACCTCGCCAAGCGGCAGATGTGGGCCTCCTGGTTCACGTCCCACTCCTCTGCAGCTGTGGGGGACTTAATACCTATCCATGATATACCGGAGCTGGCAATTATTACACACATACTGGGGTGATACTTACACATGGCTGGAACATCCCTTGATGCTCTATCCTCTTGGAGCCACTCATCCAAGAGGTCCCCCTTCTGCCGCTTCAGGTCGGCATAGTGGTGCCTGACCTGCTCACCAGTTCGGGGTATGCCAGTGGCACTGGTGAGGTCACAGGCGAGATGGTCCCAGGCCTCCGCCTTATATTGGGAGCCCTGGTACTGGCCCTGCATGGTCTTTAACTAGGAGTCCTGCCATGACCTTGGACTCCTGGATGCACCAGCGCTGCGCCTGGAAGCGCACTCTTTCTCCCCTTACTGCCATAGTGCCTGCAAGGGGAAGCTACACCCAGTTATGAGATGTATTCCCGCCTCTTGGGTTTAAGTAGAGCTGAATTCCCACACTTTTCCATGATTGGCCGGTTTTGAAAAGGCTAAGCTATGAGCAAACCTGCTTACCTAGGGTTGGCATTGTTTAAAGGGGTATACCACTGGACACAATGAGTTAGCTGGGCTACACATTGATCATACCTCCTAAGCTGGCCTGTGCAATGCTTAGCGCTGCTTACATTAGACCTTCATTATAATGTCTTTTTGGCATTGTATTATTATTCATTACACTATATATGTATGCCTGGTATCGCTGATTGATGTATACGTACACTCTCTGAGGTCCTTGTGTTTTATTGGGGGTTTCAACACTCTGCTACAATTACAACTCACTTCTGGGCTTACTGCTGTACTCCATTTCACATATTTATGTTATGTGGTGGGTTATGGCACATATGACTGTATACTGATGCCTTTCACAGGTTCAGTTTGGTTATACTATGGTGAGGACTTGTTTGCTACTACCTCATTCTTCTGTAATTCTGTGATGGCTTGGTAGATAACTACTGGGACTATGGTGTATAGGGTCCTGGGTTTGGGACCTGCATGGCTGTTTATTTTGTTGATGGGCAGTACAAGGGCCATTGGAAACAGAGTGATTAAGGCACTCTTGAGCAGTTGTAAGCGGGTTTGTGTGACAGTAAGCACTGCTAACCTGCCATTACATCTGCTTACAGAGAGTTAGCTTTAAAATTGATTAGCCAGTGTAGGCATTGCTTACCGCCGTGCAAACGGACTTAAGGCCACTTACTAGTGCTTAAATATGCTTATATATGCTTACTACTGCTTATTTATGCTTAGACCTGCTTATTAGTGCCTTATTCATTATGACACTGACACCTCACCTGTGCATTTACTGCAGTACTCCAGTTCACAAATATATATTACTTATTGGGTTATGTAACAAAAATATTGGTCATAACATGCTTTGCCATGTAAAATGGAATGTGCTGCAGTGGGACCCGAATGAGGAATGCCTGCTCGTACGGCAAATGCTCTGCCCAATACACTATTGCTGTGCTGCTTCATTTGCATATATCTTCCTTGTTGTCCTCTTCAGCCTTTTAAGCTGCTTTAACCGTAGCTAAGTGATGGGCACACCCGCGCACCTACAGTTAGCTTTAATCGGATTTAAAAAAAATAAAATAAAAGGGTTTCTTAATTTTATTTATATGTACAGTTGCTGTTGTACACATGGGGGACTGTTGGTGGGGATATGCGGACACCTATGAGCTGTCTCGCTCATTTCTTACCCCTTTCTGCTGTTCTACATTGCGGGGGCATGTTTATTCTGAGAGATCTGCTCCCCCTGCACTCTTAGACGCTCCGTGTAAGCCTAGGAGCTCAGGCAGCTCGCATCATTAATATACATGGTGCACTGCCGTCCTGCTCCTAAACGGTTGCTTCTGTGCAGGACTAAGCTAGTCCTGCACGAAATTTTAGTAAATCCAGGGGAATGTTTTATCAGTTTGTGTTACATTAACACATTAACTAGTCTCTGAGACAAAATTAACTAAAAGCTACTGATGTTTTTTTTACAAGAAGACCTCTAAGAAGAACACTTCACAATTTATTTGGAAGTTTGATGAAAGTCTTTTGCCTCACAAATGAGGAACAACACAAAAAAGTTTATTTTATTTTTAATTGGCAGTGGATGAAATTTTGTCTTGAGTCAAATATTTATCTATACTGCACAACTCACTAGCCTCTCACGTTGCACTGTCAGTTTTAGGTTTTTATCAATTTAATTTCTCCAAGTCTTTGGGTTTCTAATACCATGACAGGAATGGACCCTATTACAAAGTCAAAATATGATTAAAGTTTGTGAAATTAGCATTGTTTCAATCTTTGATATCTGCCAAAAGTGCTCTTTGCAGCACCTGCAATATGACCTGAATTTACTCCTGCAATTCAAACAGCGTTAAATGTATCAGTAGCATATCTAAATATGAATGTAAGTTCTTTTTTTTGACAGCCATTGCTCCTTCTACTGTTGGAACTCTCTGTGTATCCTTCTTCAACGCACTGCCCTTGTTTCTGCCTGCAAATCCTGGTATTTTATGACTTTCTGTCTCTTTGTATGTAAGACACTGTAATTTCTAGGTGTAGCAATTTCAATGATCAATGTTAATTTTGTCTTTTTTTCATGGACTGCAATACCTGGTTTTCTCACCGTTACTATTTGAACTGTTGGTAATAGATGATCCCATGTGATATAAACATCATCATTTTCTGTAATGCTTTGTGGCTCAAGTTTCCAGTGCTTCTCATCTACTTCAATACTGTAATGTTTTGATAATCCCCAGTGCAACAGTCTTGCCACATTATTGTGCCTTTCAGTATACAGGCCCTCTGCCATTAGTGTATCACACCCAGCAACAGGATGTGTGACTGTTTCCAACTCTGTTTACAAAACCTGCATTTCTTTGTTTCCCTGACATGTTCAATGGACTTTGTAAACCAGCGTGTATATAGTCCACTATCCTGGGCCACCAATAATAGCCTTTCATCTTTTGGTTTACATTCACGTCTTCTAAATCATTCCTGAATCAGTTCCTGATCAACATGAGGTTGCACCAGGAGTTTTCTGTACTTGCAACTATATTTAAGTCTTTTCCACATTTTTTGCCTTCTCATCTGCTCCTTCACCTTATATTCTTTCTTTTGTTTTTTGGCACAGTCAGTTGCTGCATGATTTTTGTCTCCTTCTGGTTTGATTTCCATTCCCGCTTGACACTGATATGCTTCTGCTAAACTAAGCAAAGAAGTAATCTTAGATTTGTTCTTCTTATGTTTTAAAACTTTCACTATGTTTGGATCTGGTGAAGTCAGCAGATATGTATGCATTCCTACTATGGCAGATCTATACACATAATCAATTTCGGGGAGGCCTATACCTCCTTCAGAGCGAGGAATATATATAATCTTGGTATACACTGATTTTTATACATCATTTGATAAGCATGAAGCATTTTTTTTTATTTTCATATCCAACTGATCAAGTACCTTTTAGGACCAGTCAATCACCCCGAAACTGTAAGTTAGAACAGAAAGAGCAAATTGGTTTATAGTTTGGTCTTTGATCCTAGATGTCAGGGCTGCTATTGTTATTAATTTTCATCTTCTAAAATATTCCTTAGTAAAGTTTTATTTGTACAGGTTCATCCTTCATCAATTCCCAGATAGTTATACACTCCCTCCTGCACAAGTTCCTTTATAAAACATTCTTGTCCTAGACTAATATTTTCTTGGTGTTGCAGCTTTCCTGCTTTAGAAGTTGCTTTTGCACATTTATCAAGACCAAATGACATTTTATTATCAACTGAGAAAGTTTTAACACTGCAGTTCCTCATATGATGAACTACACAGCTTTACATCATCCACAAAAAGAAGATAAGAAGTCTTTATAGTCTGTTGTTTTCTGGCAGCCAAACTGTAACCATGACCTAATCTGTTAAGTAGGCAGCTTAATGGATAAAGAACACGACAAAAGAACAGCAGTGACAAAGAGTCACCCTGGAATATCCCCCTTTGAATTTTTATCCCTGGAATAATAATTTGTCCTTTATCATGCTTTAGCTGCAGATTCGATTGCCACTCTTTCATGGTCAATGTAATGTAACTGATCATTGCAGAGTGTATCTCATACATCTGTAAGCACTCCTTTATTCATGAATGTGGGATGCTGTCAAATGCTTTTTTGTAGTCTATCCATGCCATACTTAGATACGTCCTCTTTTTACAACTCTCCATTATGACTTTATTTAACAACAAATGATCCTTTGTTTCTGATGACTTTTGTTTTATTAGCCTTTTGTTCTCTTGCCATGGCTGTCTTTTCTTCTAAATGATTATTAACTCTATTAGCATCAATTTCAGTATATAGTTTATACATCATCAGAAGGCAAGTTACTGGTCTATAGTTTTTAGGACAGCTTGTAGGTTCACTCTTGAGGAGCAGTCTCGATTTTCCTGTTGTTAACCAGGTTGGTGTCTGTTCGGGATGCACATATAAAGATTTCTTACTCAGGGCTAAATCTTCATGTAAAGATGTTAATACTTTTAGCCAGAAGTTAGGTACTGCATCTGTGCCTGGTGTTTTCCAGTTAGGAGCTTTTCTTAATTTTGTTTCAATTTCTCTGGCTGTTGCTTTATCCCATTTCATTTCCTGTATATTTTAACTTCTTACTGTTTCTTTTACTTCTTCTGTCCATTCAGTATCTTTGTTAGTTCCACAGGGTCTTCACAAATATTTCTCCAAAATGTGTCTATTTCTTTTTTGTTTTTGTAGTATTTATATTCCTTTTGTCTGGTTTCCCAGTTCTCTATAAAACTTTTTTGGGTCACCAATGTATTGCCTATTTTGTACTTTTCCTTTATATTTATCTGCATAACTTTGAATTTTTTTTGCCTGTGCTGATGTCTTTAGTTTATTATTTGTAATAGTGTACAATAGATCCTGGTCTGTTCTGATATGGTGTATGTTGCTTTTATCATGTCTATCTTTCTATGTATTTTTGTTGATCTGTTCCCTCTTCTGTACTCTTCTAACAGTGACATTTTTTGTCTTAATTGCTCTATAGTTTTCTCTGATACTTCCATGATTAATACATTATCTAGTCTCTGACACAAAATTAACTTACAGCTACTGATGTTCTTTTTACAAGTAGACTTCTAAGAAGAACGCTTCACCAGTTATTTGGAATTCTGATGAAAGTTTTTTGCCTCACAAATAAGGAACAATTCAAAAAAGTTTATTTTATTTCTCATCAGCAGTGAATGAAATTTTGTCTTGAGTGAAAGATTTACTGTATCTACTCTGCACAACTCTCTAACCTCTCACATTGCACTGACAGTTTTAGGAGGTTTACTTTAAGACGTTCCTATGTATCACTGAGAACATAATTTCTGAGAGGTATAACAGAAGATTTATTTTTAAAAGGCATTGCTTAATCCTTCAATTTCCATGTAAGTAAAAGCTAATGTTGGTAGCATCTATGCTACTACACACGTCCCCTTAGATAAAATGCACTAACTAGAAATTTGCTTTATGTCACAAATAATAACCATTTTTTCAGAAAAGTGATACAGAATAGTCATAAAAATAAATGCAAACCTTCATCATATTCTTGAAGATGTAGGTCTGAGTGTCTGCTTTCATGTCCCGCTTCGGTTTACAGATTAGAATATAGTTTTTAAAGAGGAAGACTTGCCGATTATGTCCCTTCCATGAGATCCTTGCACCAGGCGCTCCTTCCCAGACAATGAAGTGTCCCTACAGGAAGGAAAATATCAATGGGGGTAAGTTTTGTTATTAGGGTAACGGCAATATATAGATTGAAGAAAACATGCTGTCAATTATTATTAAGCTGTCCATAGCCAAATACAGTATCCTAAGACATAGTACTGAACAAGCCAACACGGTCCGTGAATATAAACTTGGAAAAAAAATACACAGATTTTTTTTTTTTTACATTATATTATTTATAACTTTCAATTACATTGATAAGTGGGATACTCTTTGAATGCAAATACACTCTAACACACATCACCAGGGCACTCATATTAGTAGTCAATCAGTATTTGTAACACTTGCTTACCAGAAACAAGGCAATTCCCAGCCTTTGAAGGCTAACACTGCAGTTAATCACCTAGTCTGCATGTGTGCAACAACTTATATCATAAATGCAGCTTCAAAATGCACACATACACAGACAGTAGCTCTGTACGTAAGATGCTGCACTACTGTTTACTTTATAATGATATGCCAGCAAAAAAGATTCTATAACACTGGTAGATTGAATGGCCTGATGGCAATGAAGGTCACAGCTGCATTAACTTATATCCAAAAATTTTTCTGTAATTTTATTTTGCTGTTTCTTATGCTTATGATTTCTACACATCTGTTCTATGCAGTCAATGGCATCACATGGTCACTAGCAGCAATGGTTAAAATAGCAGGTACACAGCTGTGCTTTTGCTGTAACTAAAAGTCACTTTCTAGCCTAGCATACTGCTTTGTCCACAGTGCTAACACTGGCTTTTCTAAAAGGCAAAGACTGGGAATCTAAGCCAAGTACTACCCACTTTGATACATTCTTAAGAAACACTACTGTGATAATCAGCCATGAAAAATAACTTGTTTGATTAGACCAGCTGCAGCAGTCCATCAGAAAGCAAGCAAAGAATTTGTGAAAAACTTTTATTACTTAAGCGCTTTTCGTTCAGCAACAGTTTTTCTTGTTTTTTAAAAGCAAAGAATTTGTGCTTGATGACAAACATTCCAGCTGTGTATTAAGGATTACTGACAATTAATGCATATGGAAATAATTAACAGAATGGTTAGACTTGAGCAAAAACAGGCACATAGGTTCATAGGTAGGTACTAGGCTATCTGCCTGAGGGCATTTACAAGCCTAGCCAGAGTGTCGGCTTTCTCTGCCCCATTGATTAATTAACTGATCCTCTGTCAAGCAGAGCCAATGAAGTGATCCCAGGGGTGTACTTTCTGTTACCCATCCACTCGTCAAGGTTTCCTTTGAAGACTGTTAGTGAGGGGCTCTGCCTGATGTAATTTGGAACTTTGTTCCAAAGCATGGGGAGTCTCTGTGACAGGAATCTATCCCTCTAGCATGTTCTATTTATTGCTGTGGCGAGGTTTAGTTCACTAGAGTGCGTGGCTCACAGTGACTTGGATTTCTTTAGGTGGAGCATGTCCATCAATTCTGAGTTGGACATGGCTTTGTACGTCAGGCAGAGATCACCTCTGAGTAAGCGATATGCCACTGAGTACAGCCGGAGTTTTTTCAGTCGGGCTGCATATGACATATAACCAGCAAAAAGGAGACAAGTATAAAAAACAGTACTTCACCAGAAAAAATATACTTGTAGAGGAAATAAGGCAACCTCTGTTCTTCTTTTAAAAGATACTTTAATGATCCACCACAGGTCAATAGAACGCCATCCAGGAGCACAAAACCACAGCAAAGGCAGCAACAAAAAGAGCATAAACGCCAATAGAGTCCACTGCGTTTTCGTTTCAGAAACTTCTTCCGATGAAACAAAATACAAACTGAAGTTTCATGATGCTCTTAAATACTCTCTACATTACAATTCAGCACATAATTCAATAATTAATTGGCCAATTAGACAATTAAAAATGCCAATACCATATATGGGTTTCCTGTATAGGGCTTAGTTCACTACTTCTTTTTGAATAAAAACTTCCATAGTTAAAAACTTAAAATGTTTAAAAACCTTACTAGTATACAAATATTCATGACAAAGTTAAAAAATTATTAAAAACATAACACGGAACACTCACTATACCGATTCAAAAAAAGTAATTGTAAATGTCTTTAAACAAAAACCATACCTACTTCTTATACAAATAGTGCCATCTAAGGGGCATACTGTGTATTACTACCTAAAAAACAATTAATTATGCAACTCTGAATCAGTAATACTTTAACACTTGCAAATTTTTCCTAAAAATGAAGTTATGAGGGGGATTACAGAGAATATTTTGACAGATGGACAAGTTATACTATCTAACAATCAGACTGTTAGTCCCTCTAAGGGTACCCACTGTGTTCATTGTTAGAGTTTGGTAGCTCTCATCTTTAAGACTGGGGCTATAGAAATAGTCTCATTTAACCCAGGGAATTTATTACCTTCTAGGTCCAGTTGCCATAACAGTTCTTTGTATTCGATCGAAGTTTGCCATGGGCCACCCCTCGGGTCCAGTTCTACCACATCTAACACAAAAAAAGTGAAAGCAGCTCCATCACAATTTAATGTGTGCCTATACAAGGCATTATTACCATTTCGGTTTTTAATATCATAACAATGTTCGTAGATCCTATTCCTTAACTTTCTCTCGGATTTACCAACATAAAATGCCTCACATTTTGTACATATAGCTAAGTATACTATACCCTTCGTTTGACAATTAGCAAAGTGTTTACTGGGAATTAAAATAGGTTCATAGGTTCATAGGTTTATACTAGGCTATCTGCCCTAAGGCATTTATAAGCCTAGCCCAAATTATTGTGGCTTACGCCACCCCTTATATGAAAAAATACTGTGCCCATTAGTTTGTTATGCCTCTGTCCAGCAGGGACCCAGAGATGATTCCCGGGGTAAACCTACGATCTCCCATCCACAGGTCTAGATTTCTCTTGAACAGAGTCAGCGAGGTGCTCTGCCTCACATGGACCGGGATTTTATTCCACAGCATAGGGAGTCTCTGAGTGATAAATCTATCCCTCCAGCACGTCCTATTTATATCCGTGCTAAGGTTTAAGTCGCTTGCTCTAGTGGTTTTGGTGGATTTGGATTTTTTGAGGTGGAGCATGTCCATTAATTCTGGGTTGGACATGGCCTTGTATGTCAGGCACATGTCACCTCTGAGCAGACGGTATGCGACTGAATAGAGCTGGAGTTTCTTCAATCTGGCAGCATATGACAGATTTTGGAGTCCCTTTATCCTTTTGGTGAGGAACTTTTGGGGTCTCTCCAATTGCTGCAGATGTCGGGTGAGATACATCCCGAATGGGGCATTGTACTCGATCATTGGTCTGATAAGTGAAGAGTACAGGGGAACAATGACCTCACTAGATCTGGATGTGAATCCCTTCATGATCAGGTGGGCAATGTAGAAGGTCTTTCTAACCACTTTAGCAATGTGAGTGTCAAAAGAAAGGCCACTGTCAACCTGGGTCCCCAGGTCCCTGATAACCTCTTCTGTGCTTAGTGGATTGCCACCTATATGGTAGCTTGGGGTTACCTTGTTTTTCCCGAAGGGTATGACTATACATTTTTGGCGTTTAACTTCAGGCCATGGCTCTGGCACCAGCTATCTGTTTCCGTGAGTCCCTTCTGAAGGATATCCGTGTCCGATGCACTTTCCACTATGGCCCAGTTTGCAGTCATCTGCAAACTTTGTCAGCCAAAGTCCTCCCATGTTGGCCTGTACTTCTGAGAAGTAGATGCCAAACAATAGGGGCCAAGGACCGAGCCCTGTGGGACACCACTTGTGACCGGCTTGGAGTCTGACACAGCGCCAGCAACTCTAACCCTGTGGGTTCTGTCCTTAAGCCAGTTTGCAACCCATCTTGTGACATATGGGTTTACATTTAAGCTGGTAAGTTTTTCTACAATACCCGAGTGGGGTATTGTGTCGAAAGCCTTTGCAAGGTCAAGGTAGGCTGTATGGACTGCCTTTCCTCATCAATGGCCTTGGTGACTATTTCAAGAAGTCGACCAAGTTCAAAAGGCATGATCTTCCCTTGACAAAGCCAAACTGGGTCGGGTCCAATGTCTGCAAGTCCCCTATATCTTTGTTTATGAGCTCCATTATGATCCTCTCCATAGCTTTGCAGACTAGACTTGTTAAGCTTATGGGGCGTAATTACCAGGGTCCGTGAGGCCACCTTTGTGGAGTGGGACCACAGTTGCCGTGACGCCACTCCTTGGGCACGTATCCTGTGGTAAGGCTGAGATTAAACAGCTGCCTTATGTGCGGGTTTAATTCCTCATTTAGCTCGTGTAGCACACAGCCGGGGACACCATCCGCCCATTGATGCTGTGTTTTTAGCTTTAGAGAGAGCAGCTTTCACCTGCGCATTTGAGATGTCCGGGAGGCTACACTCGGCTGGGATAGTTATCTCTCCTTTAGCTGGGGAGAGGGGGGTGAAGTTTGCACTGAACCTGTCTGCCAGTATGTTGGCAATGTCTGTGGGTTCAGTGATTTTTGTATCATTTTGGACTAATTCTGAGCATATCTGTGAGTTTCCACCTAGGTTCCTAACATAGCTGAAAAAGGCCTTATGATTGTCCTTTGAATCCATGGCAATTTTTCTCTCAAAATTGGCCTTAGTTGATTTTATGAGTGCTCGTATTTTTTTACTAATAATGATCAGGGGTGACTTCCCTTTTATGGATTTTGTTCTATCATGTAATAGCTTTCTCCTCTTATTGTAAAGTTTGTTAATGGCTGGGGTCCACCAGACTGGACGTTTGCCCTTTGTGGAAAGAGTCTTGGTTTTATTTGGGATTGCCTGATCCATGCAGTCCTGGAGGTGTTCATAGAAGGCATTTGTAAGGGCTTCCGCAGCTTGGGTTGTGGTTTCCTCTGACTCAGGGGCCTTGAAGGATACCACACCAGTCTTGAGTAGTGTGAAGTTTGCTTTAGAGAAGTTCTTCACTATGGTCTTTTTGTTTGGGGTGGGGCGGGATGTGGATTTCCAGTGAGATTAGTTTATGATCAGATCTCACCAATGAGGGATATACTTCGTGTGGAGCATTTTGTCCCCATGTTTGTGACAATGAGATCTAGTATATTTTCTCCTCTCGTGGGAACAGTGACTAGCTGTTCCATGGCATTTGAATTTATGAACTCCAGGAACCGTTGGGCTAGAAAGTTAGGGCTTGAGTAATGTTCCCAGTCTATATTCGGTAGTTGAAGTCACCCAATATGATGGTGTTTGGAGATACATTTATACCCTCCAGTGTCTTCAGGAAGGCTGTGTGGGGTTCCTGAGTTTGAGAGGGTGGCCTGTAGCATGCTACAATTTGTAGAGCAGTTTTGCCTATGGTTAGTTGCACCTGGATGGTTTCCGAAGCTTCATGCGTTGCCACCAACCTGGAGGTGTGAGTATCCTTTATGAATATGGATACACCCCTCCTTTTGTGGAGTGGTCCGGGTTTTGGGGCCGGAACGCATGATATGAGGTAAAACCTAATAGTGCCGGGTGCTCTCAGGAGCCTTGAACCAGGTTTCAGTTACAGCACAGACATCGATGTTCTCCATACTGAGAAGGGCCTCGAGTGCGTGCATTTTGAGATTTAGACTTCTGGCATTGAGCAGCATTACCCTCAATTTCTTCCCATTTTGTTTTCTAGGGTGGTAGGTTTAGAATTTGAGCCTTGCCTAAAAAGGCACTATGGGGGTGGCAAGAGCCTTAGCCAATATCCGAATCCCAGGGTGACAGGTGCAAGCCGTCCCTTGGAAACAGCGTGGCTTGTCAAGCATGTCATCCCAGGCAGACAGACACTGGATCCCCTTTGAATGACACCAGACATTAAGCCAATTGTTAAAGCTGATCATCTTGTCTCTATATTGTGGCATCATTCTTGGTGAAGGAAGGATACTGCTCAGGGTTAGGGTCATACCTGCCTGGGCTACATAATCAGAGAGCTCCTCTATGTCTCTTTTCATGTAGTCCAGGGAGGTACGTCTCAGGTCGTTCACACCAGCATGGACAATGACTGTGTCATATTTGTACTTGCCGTGGAGTGACCCGAGTGCTTGTGTTATGTGGCGGATTCTAGCGCCCGATAGGCAGCTTACTGTGACCCTCTCCTTGTTCAGCCTGGTGAGTGGGACGTCAGTGTGTCTGACTATGGAGTCACCTATGACAAGTATGTTTGGTGTTGTATTTGGCCTTAAGGGCTGTGACTGCTTTGCACACTGCTTTTGTGGTTTATGTGTTGCTTGTGGGGTGTCTTGAGGTAGCAGTTGTTTGGGTGTCTGCTTTGGAGGCCTCTGCTGTTTAGGTAAATTTTTACTCAGAGCCTCCGAGTATGTCTTTGTGTGTTTATGTGTTTGATTCAGTGGAGTGGTAGCATTATGTGAGGCTGGTTTTGTGGTGTGTGTAGTTGCCTTCTCCTCCTGTCTGGTCTTGCCAGTCCTGAGTTGAGAGAGCTCAGCCTCCAGTTTGGCTAAATAGCTGCATCTCTCGCAAGTATTTGTGTTATGTGGGAGGAGGAGAGGGTTGTCTGTGTACATGAGGCAGTTATAACATTGCCTTAAGATTCCCAGATTCACCAGCTGGACCGGAGAGGAGATTGACAACTGACCTTTGGACATGCTAGAATAATATTGGGAAATCCTTAATTGAAAACAAGGGCCAGTGGGGAGTGAGGGTGTAGTGCTTTTAATTTTTAGTGCTGACTTATATAATTGCTTTAGTGAGCAAGTGCCAGGTAACTTGAGTGCAATGTGTTACAAGTAACTAAATGCAAAACGACAAACAGTAACTTTCTTTCAAGTGAAACAAGGAAATAAGTACAGTAAGCAATGCAGATATCACTAGTGATCCACAGAAGCTGAGAAGTTGCGTATTAGGTGGAATTAGCTTCCAGGGAAATAACAAGCAAACAAACAACAAGCATATAAACAAAGCTAGATTCAGTAGGCCTGGATCTAGTCTATGCTAGAGCAAACAAGGTGAACCAATTTCAGTAAGATACAGTTCAAATATTCAGGCACTATAAACCTTTAACCAGAAAATTCCCAGCTCAGAAGGGCAGAGTCCAGCCTCTTCTCCCACAAGAGTGCAGACCACGAACCTTCTTAATGTAAAATAACTGGCCTGAAGCCCAAGTGCCTAAACCAGAACTAATACACTTGGACACTGGGCTCTCAATCAGCAGTTCCCAACTTAGAAGGATGAAAGCTACCTGTCCTGCCACCACAGTGCTTGCCACAAACCTTCCTAATGTAAAACTGGTCTGAAGCCCAAGTGCTTAATCCAAAAGACTTGAATGATAGCTACACTTTAATCAAGTTACAACCAAGCAGTAATAAATACCATTGAATACTTTAGAGAATGTCTGGATTAGTGCTCAAGTTACACAAACAAAGCTAGATCCAGCAGGCCCGAATCCAGTCTATGCCACAGCAAACAAGGCACCAACTTCAGTAAGAAACAGTTCAGATATGCATGCACTATAAGCCTTTAACCAGAAATTCCCAGCTCAGAAGGGCAGAGTCCAGCCTCTCCTCCCACAAGAGTGCAGACCACGAACCCTCTTAATGTAAAATAACTGGCTTGAAAGCCCAAGTGCTTAAACCAGAATTAATACACTTTTAGAATAACAGACACTGAGCCCTCAATCAGCAGTTCTCAACCTAGAAGGATGTAAGCTACCTGTTCTGCCACAACAGTGCAGGCCACAAACCCTCTCAGTGCAAAACAACTAACTGGTCCGAAGCCCAAGTGTTTAAACCAAAAGGCTTAGAATGAGTTACACCAAGCAGTAATAAATACAATTGAGTATTTTAAGATGATGCAAAAGTAAAAGAAGTATGTAAAACACAAGTACAGTAAAAGCAGATGAAATTTTTTTTTTTTTTTTTTCTGAACAAGTGCTGAGATCAAAGAAACAGATTTGAGTGCTGAAACTAGAAAACTGGCTAGTTACAAGAAAAAAAAAACAAGCTAGAAGGCTTCCCTCAAACACAGAAGGGCTTGGGGGCTCAGAAGTCTACAAATAGTCTGTACCACTTAACAAGAAAGGCAGGAAATAAGCTTAATTTTTTTTTTTTCTATTTCCCAGATGCTCTCTTTGTACACAGTAGGAGTGCCTGAAATCAGAATATGATCTCACTGCACTCAGTTGAGTGAGCAAATGAGATGGGCCCAGAGGCAGGCTGAGGGGCGGGCAGTTTCAATGCCACTAAGATTAACACCAAAACAAAAACAGGCCGGGTGGGTGGGAATAACTGAAGAGCAGAATAACCAGTTAAAAATTCCTTCAACACTCCTTCATACACAGTTTAAATCAATTTAAATACTGTATTTTTAAAAAAAAAGTGCATAAAAAGGTACTTAAATTCTCTTATACGTCCAGTTGAATATAACCAAGTTCTTAGCTTGCCAAGCTGAAGTTTTAAAGCAGGAATTATTTCACATGCACCAGTTTAAATATGCAAGGACAGGAAATCAAAGAATGTGGCTACCCCCACACCTGTAATTACTAGCAAATAACAAAATTCAGCCAACACTAGCTTTTAGTTCAAGTTACTGAAGAGCAGAATAACCAGTTAAAAATTCCTTCAACACTCCTTCATACACAGTTTAAATCAATTTAAATACTGTATTTTTTTTAAAAAAGTGCATAAAAAGGTACTTAAATTCTCTTATACGTCCAGTTGAATATAACCAAGTTCTTAGCTTGCCAAGCTGAAGTTTTAAAGCAGGAATTATTTCACATGCACCAGTTTAAATATGCAAGGACAGGAAATCAAAGAATGTGGCTACCCCGACACCTGTAATTACTAGCAAATAACAAAATTCAGCCAACACTACTTTTTAGTTCAAGTTACTGAAGAGCAGAATAACCAGTTAAAAATTCCTTCAACACTCCTTCATACACAGTTTAAATCAATTTAAATACTGTATTTTTTAAAAAAAAAGTGCATAAAAAGGTACTTAAATTCTCTTATACGTCCAGTTGAATATAACCAAGTTCTTAGCTTGCCAAGCTGAAGTTTTAAAGCAGGAATTATTTCACATGCACCAGTTTAAATATGCAAGGACAGGAAATCAAAGAATGTGGCTACCCCCACACCTGTAATTACTAGCAAATAACAAAATTCAGCCAACACTAGCTTTTAGTTCAAGTTACTGAAGAGCAGAATAACCAGTTAAAAATTCCTATTAACCAGTTAAAACCAGTTAACCTATTAACCAGTTAAAAATATCCCTACTCTTAAGGTAAACTGTATCATTTGATGCCACAAAAGAACACTGGTTGCATCTACCACATTTGAAGGTGCCAACCCTACCTTCCCTGATAGCCCCACTTGGTTTTTTCCTTTCTAATACATTTTTTATGTTTTTCCCTTTTCTAAAGGTACATTTAAATGGTTTGTTGAAAACACCCTTTAAGTCCGAGAGTTCACCAAAATTTTTCCATTCATTCTCAACAATATTCCTGATTTTATATGCTTCTCCACTAAAATCCATCACAAAATTACCACTTTCATTGCTAATTTCATTGTTACTATCTGGCTGCCAATTCATTTCACCTAATATGGGCTTGTATTTGTTGGCTCTTCCTATCTTAACCTCATTCTCAATTTCTTTTATTAGGTGGGGGGGGGGGGGTAACCTCTAGCTAAAAACATCTTCGTCAAGGTCTTACATTCTATCTCGAAGTCTTCCTCTCTAGAGGACATACGACTCCCCCTCACATACTGGCCCTTTACAATACCTTTCTTTTGATGGTATGGATGTGCGCTATCAAAAGCAAAGAACGAGTTTGAATAAGATTGTTTTCTAAACACTTTAGAATAAAAATTCTCTTTGCCCTTACCTATAAAAATATCGAGATATCTTAAACAACTTGGGTCCTTCACATAGGTGAATTTCAGAAAAGAGGTGGACTGGCTTAAATATTCATAAAATGCTGCAAATTCTGTATCGGTTCCTACCCATAGGAAACACATATCGTCTAGGTATCTTTTATATAGTTTCCAGCACTTCTTGTAAGGTGAATTAATGACAAATTTACTCTCCCAGGCTGACATAATTATATTGGAGTAAATGGGGGCACACCTTGCCCCCATCGCTATCCCTTGCTTCTGCTTAAAAAATTCACCATCAAAAAACAAGAAGTTATTACTTATAACTAATTCCATCAAAGTTAAGATCAGCCTAAACTCATTGTTGGTGAATTTACCATAGTTCACCAGACCCTCCTCAAACCATTCTAGCCCTTCTACAAAGGGGATGGAGGAAAAAAGATCCACTATGTCCATTGTTATGAACATAATATTTTCATCAAAAATACCCTTATTCAGATTTTTCAATAGGTCCCAAGAATCCTTTACTATCCCAGAGCTTTCCTTGACCACCATTTTTAACATTTCGTCTAACCATTTTGCAAGGGGTGCCGTCACAGACCCTTCAGAGGCTACAATCAGTCTCAATGGTGGGTTGTTAACATCCTTATGTACTTTGGGGACCCCAAAAATTGTGGGTACTCGAGGTTTAGTTACATTCAGGTACTTAAACAAGTCCATATCGATACTTCCTTCAAGGAGCAAGTCATTCAAGGATAACCAAATCTTTTTATTACCTATATTAATCTCATTCAAGGAAGCACATTCGTACCTGTCCACATTGTGTAATATTTCCAGCATTTTAGTTTTGTAAAGAATCTGGTCCATTATCACTGTCCCTCCCCCCTTGTCAGGTTTGATCACTCTTAAGGTTGGGTCATTGGATAACTTGTGCAATAATGTTGTCTCTTCTTTTGTCAAATTGGGTATATATGACATATGTTTGAGACCAGTAATCCTCTTGGTGAGGTACTATTGTGGTCTTTCCAGCTGTTGGAAGTGTCTTGTGAGGTACATTCCAAATGGGGCATTGTACTCTATGATGGGTCTAATGAGTGACGAGTAGAGGGGCACTATAACCTCTTTATTTATAGATGCAAACCCTTTAGTAATTAGATGGGCCACATAGAAGGATTCCCTAACTACTTTGGCAATATGATTGTCAAAGGAGAAATTACTATCTACCTGGGTCCTCAGATCTCTTATTACCTCTTCTGTATTAAGGGGGCTGCCACCTATGTGGTAATTCGTGGGTGTTTTGTTTTTCCCAAACGGGATGACTATGCATTTTCTGGCATTTAGCTTGAGGCCATGACTTTAACACCAGGTGTCCGTCTCAGTAAGGCCCTTTTGGAGGATGTCCGTGTCAGCTGGAGAGTCAATTATGGCTCCCAGTTTGCAGTCATCGGCAAACTTTGTAAGCCATAGTCCTCCTGTGTTTGTCTGTACTTCTGAGAAGTATATGCCGAACAGTAGGGGTCCTAGGACCGAGCCTTGCGGGACACCACTTGTGACTGGTTTAGAGTCGGACCTGGAGCCCACTATTCTTACTGTGTGAGTTCTGTCTGTAAGCCAGTTAGCAACCCATCTCATGACGTAGGGGTTTATGTTCAGGCTGGTGAGTTTTTCTGTAATACCCGAGTGGGGAATGGTGTCAAAAGCCTTGGCGAGGTCAAGGTAGGCTGTGTGAACCACCTTTCCCTCGTCTATGGCCTTGGTGACTGTCTCGAAGAAGTCAACCAGGTTTAGTAGGCATGATCTGCCCTTAAAGCCGAACTGGGTCGGGTCAAGTGTTTGGAGGTTCCCAATGTCTTTGCTAATGAGTTCCATGATGATGTGCTCCATAGCCTTGCAGACAAGGCTAGTCAGGCTTATAGGGTGATAGTTACCAGGCTCAGTTGTGGCCCCTCCTTTGTGGAGAGGAATAACCGTTGCTGTGCGCCATTCTATGGGCATGTAGCCTGTGGTGAGGCTGAGGCTGAACAGCGTGTTTAGGTGGGGGGTTAGTTCGTTCTGTAGTTCATGCAAGACGCAGCCTGGGACACCATCTGGTCCCACTGACGCTGTGTTTTTGGCTTTTGAAAGGGCTGTTTTCATCTGCGCGTCTGTGATTTTTGAGACACTACACTTTTCCGGTATTGTTTTGGGCCCTTCTGGAGGTGAGAGGGGGGTGAAGTTTACACTGAATCTGTCTGCCAGGATGTTGGCAATATCAGTAGGTTCAGTATATTTTGTGCTATTTTGCACTAGTTCAGTGCATATCTGCGAGTTGCCACTTAGATTCTTAACATAGCTAAAGAAGGCTTTGTGGTTATCTTTTGACTCCTTGGCTATTTTTCTTTCGAAGTTAGCCTTGGATGATTTCATGAGGGACCTCAGTTTCTTACTGATACTGATCAGGGATGTCTTTCCTTCTTGGGATTTGCTTTTTTTCCTGAACTAGTTTCCTCCTTCTATTGTACAGCCTGTTTATTGCAGGGGTTCACCAAACTGGTTTCCTTCTCTTAGAAGAGTGAGTCTTGGTTTTGCTAGGGATGGCACGATCCATGCATCCTTGTAGGTGCTCATCGAGTGCATTTGTAAAGGTTTCTGCATCTTGGGCAGCGTTATCCTTTAGCGTGGGGGCTGTGAAACTTACCACCTCTGTCTTAAGTAAGGTGAAGTTTACTTTAGAAAAGTTTTTTATTGTGGTTTCCTTAGTTGGGGGGTGGGGTGGGGTGTGGACATCCAGAGTGATTAGATTATGGTCTGATCTAACCAGTGACAGGTTGACCTCCAGTGTGGAACACTTGTCGCCCATGTTGGTGATGACAAGGTCCAACATGTTTTCAACTCTGGTAGTGGAGTTCACCAGCTGATCCAGGGCAATTGAGTTGATTAATTCCTGGAAGCACTGGGCCTGGGAATTTGTACTCGAGTAGTTTTCCCATTCAATGGTAGGGTAATTGAAATCACCCAATATCAGGGTGTTCGGTAGGACCTTCATGTTTTCCAGTGTCTCCAGAAAGGTGGAGTGGTGGTCCTGGGTCATGGAGGGTGATCTGTAGCAGGCCACAATTTGCATTGCAGATTTGACCAATGTTAGTTGCACATGGATGATCTCAGAGGTATCATGTTGCACCACTAACCTGGAGGTGTAGGTATCCTTGATGAATATGGATACACCCCCTCCTTTTGTGTTTTGGTCAGTCTTCTGTGGCCGAAACGTGTGGTATGAGTTGTAGCTCGGTAGTGCTGGGGTGCTCTCTGGAGCCTTGAACCAGGTTTCAGTTACTGCACAGATGTCGATGTTCTCCATACTGAGGAGTGCTTCGAGCATGTGCATTTTGAAATTTAAACTCCTGGCGTTGAGTAGCATAACCCTCAGTTTTTTGTTAATTGTGCTGTTTATGGAAGTGTGTTTGACTTTTGAGCCTTGCCTAAAAATGGCACTATGGGGGCAGCAAGAGCCTTGGCCAATATTCAAAAGCCTAGGGGTGACAGGTGCAAGCCGTCTCTTGTGAAGCAATGCAGCTTGTCAAGCATGTCGTTCCAGGCTGACAGACACTGGATCCCCTTTGAATGACACCAGAAGCTTAGCCATTTGTTGAAATTGATCATTTTTTCTTTATACTGAGGTATCATTCTTGGTGAGGGCAGGATGCTACTCAGGGTCAGGGTCATACCAGCCTGGGCTACATAATCAGAGAGCTCTTCCACTTCTCTTTTCATGTAGTCCAGGGAAGTATGTCTCAGGTCATTCACACCAACATGAACAATGACAGTCATATTTGTACTTGTTCTAGAGTGACCTGAGTGCTTGTGTTATGTGGCGGTTTCTGGCTCCCGACAGGTAGCTAACAGTAACCTTCTGCTTGTCCAGCCTAGTGAGTGAGACGTCAGTGTGCTTGACTATAGAGTCACCTATTACTAATGTGTTAGGTATGTTATTTCGCCTTAAGGGCTGTGACTGTGCGGCACACTTATTTTGTGGTTTATGTGTTGTCTGGTTTGTGACAGGAAGTGCAGGCTGTTTGGGAATCTGCTTTGGAGGTCTCTGATGCTTTTGCAGGTTTTTATTTAGAGCCTCCGAGTATGATTTTGTGTATTTTTTTTCAGTGCTGTTTTAGTAGGTCTGTGTGCAGCTGGAGTTGTGGTGCAAGTGTTAACCTCCTCCTCTTGACTGACTGTTCAAGTCTTGGGTGGAGACAGCTTAGCTTCCAGCTTGGCTGTATAATTGCATCTCTCGCATATGTTAGTGATTTGTGGTAGGAGGAGAGGGCTGTCTATGTACATGAGGCAGTTGTAACATTGTCTCAGGATACCCATATTCACCAGCTGGACTGGAGAGTGCACCTGAAATTGCCCTTTGGTCATGCCTGAATATTAGGGTGAGCTGCTTAGTTGCTTAGTTGGTGAGGGGTGAATAACAAGCCTTGCCCTGCTAGGCAATCAGTGTCAGGGTATATTAGTGCTTGCTATTAGGTGTGAGCAAGTGCTGGGCTGTAAGATGCTTTTTGAGTGCTTAGGCTGAAAGTTAGACTAGTTTCAAGGGAAAAACTGAAGAGGAGATATAGTGGAGCCGGGAATAATTTAACTGTAGCTAACCGGCACTGCCCGGAGCGCAAAACCTTGCAAACGCAGTTTTTATAGTAGGGAAATGAAAGAGATAGAAATTAGCCCAAAATGGCCAATAAACTACTAACTTCTGGGCTGGAACCACTCCTGCAAGGACAGATAGGTTGCTCAAACCTCTCCTCTCTCACAGGTGAACAGAGAAACTTCCTTCTATCCAAGTAAGGTATGGGCAACTCAGAAACTAATGACACAGCCCTGAATTCAGCACTAGCCTGAAAACTAGACTATACTAGCTTAGAAAGGCGGGAAACAAGGAATTTTTTTTTTTTTTTAAAGATAAGGCAAAAACAGTAAAATATACACTTAAAACAGCTTTAAACGACTACAAACACTCAGAAAAGGCTATCGCACTTTAGTGTATAGCCTAGAACAGTTAAACAAATTATTTAAACAAAAACAACTTTTTAAAAGTGCAGGCAGTCAAATAAGTACAATATGTGAAAAAAAACAAGCTTTTAAATCACAATAAACGCAGGAAAATCTGCATTTAGGTGGAAAACAGTTAAGTACAGCAAAAAAGTACAGAAAACTGATACTTAATCACTCCAAAGTCTCTCTCCTAAGCTAGAAGGCTTGTATCAGTTTAAGGCTTTCTAGTGCTACCCAGTAGGTTAGTTACAGGAAAGATGGGAAACAAGTGCAGATGTGGTCTTTTAAACCAGAAAGTTGAAAGAGACGGACAAACTGTCCAAATGGTCAATAAACTACAATTTCTGGGCCAAGAACCTCTCATCTCATGGTAGACAGGCTACCTAGTGCTTACCACTCCCACTGATAAGCTAGAAGGCTTTCCTCCAACACAGAAAGGCTTGCGGGGCTCACCTGGACTAGGCTAGTTACAGGAAAGGTGGGAAACAATTGCAAGTATGGCTTTTAAACCAGAAAGTTGAAAGAGATGGAAAAAACTGCCCAAACGGCCAATAGCTACAATTTCTTGGCCAGGAACCACTCCTCTTGTGGTAGATAGGCTACCTAATGCTTACCACTCCCACTGATAAGCTAGAAGGTTTTCCTCCAACACAGAAAGGCTTGGGGGGCTCAGAAGCTTACAAAGAGTCCTGGAATACAGTAAATCTGTACCTGGACTAGACTAGTTACAGGAAAGGCAGGGAACAAGTACAAACGTAGGCTTTTAAGCCAGCAAGTTGAAAGAGATGGAAAACTGCCCAAACGGCCAAATAAACTACAATTTCTGGGCCAAAACTCACTCTTCCCGTGGAGGATAGGCTACCTAGTGCTTACCACTCCCACTGATAAGCTAGAAGGCTTTCCTCCAACACAGAAAGGCTTGGGGGCTCAGAAGCTTACTAACAATCCTGGATACAGCAACTATGTAACCGGACTAGGCTAGTTATAGGAATGGTGGGAAACAGGCACAAGTGTGTCTTTCAAACCAGAAAGTTGAAAGAGATGGAAAAAAACTGCTCAAACAGCCAATAGCTACAATTTCTGAGCCAGGGACCACTCCTCTTGTGGTAGATAGGCTACCTGATGCTTACCACTCCCACTGATAAGCTAGAAGGCTTCCGTCCAACACGGAAAGGCTTGGGGGGCTCAGAAGCTTACAAAGAGTCCTGGATACAGCAAATCTGTACCTGGACTAGACTAGTAACAGGAAAGGCAGGAAACAAGCGCAAACACAGGCTTTTAAATCAGAAGGTTGAAAGAGATGGAAAAGCTTCCCAAACGGCCAATAAACTATAATTTCTGGGCCAGAAACCACTCCTCCTGTGGTAGCTAGGTTACCTAGTGCTTACCACTACCACTGATAAGCTAGAAGGCTTCTCTCCAACACAGAAGGGCTTGGGGAGCTCAGAAGCTTACCAACAGTCCTGGATACAGCAAATCTGTACCTGGATTACACTAGTTATACGAAAGGCATAGCACAGCAAAGTTGGTAGAACATGTGGAATGAAGTGACACAATTTACCTAGCTGATGTTTAAACACATACAAGATTGCACCTATTAGAAGTTCCACTAAAAAAAAATTCCACTGACATAAAATTAACTTTAAGAAACAAGCACACAAAAAACACAACATGGACATGAAACAAAAATATGTTGCCAATTACTTTAAGTTGTATAACTATAATAAAGTAATTGCCAACACATTCTTGTTTATTGCCCTTGTGGCATCTTTTAACCTATTACAAGTAATCAAACAAAATAAAAACTGAAATCTAAAATCATGAAAAAATTTGGATGTGATAATAGCTACAGTTTAAAACAGTTGTATCCTCTGTGTCATTGTCATGCATTCAGAATGTTTGTCTACATGAAATGAAGAAAACAAATACAGTTGTAACCAGTAAGCAACAGCTGTACTCTACACGTGCATAGTAGCAACCATACAGTGATCCACATTTGGTTTATCACTGAAAGCACAAAAACTAAGCAAAAAACAAGAACAGCTCTGCAGAATGCAGACTAAATGGATACCTAGAAGACACATGTTTTTAATTGCTTTTTCCCCATTTTTTTCAGTCAAGCTCAGGATTTGTTTCACAGAGGTTGCCCTACCTTTGGAACAAGCCTTCATGTTTGTACTGCCTAACTGCAATGCAATGTCATTTAAATATTTTTGCTGGCATTTTAAAAACAATGTAGTTTATGGCAGAAAGTAAACTTTATGTTTCTTTTCTTGAAGCCTAAGGGAAATGAGCCACTTGTGAACTGTGGAAAGAATTAGACAATGGTCTTTGCTTTTATTTGTATTGCTTAATGAAATGTTATTTTATATTAAGATTTAGATTTCTTTTACATTAATATTAAACGTTCTTCTATATAGCAGAATGAAAGCCAGAGGCTCAGCGGGGAGTGGATAGCGAAATTAATCTAGCTTATTTATTTATTGATATTTGAATACTGGGAAAGTAAGCCACGGTGGTACAGCGGTAGTGGTGTTGCCTCACAGCAAGAGGTTCTCCTGTTCGATTCTCGGCTGGAGTGCCTTCTGTGTGGAGTCTGCATGTCCTCCCCACGGTCAAGTGGCTTCCGAAAGACATGTGTGAATGGGCGTGCCTTCGCTGAAGGTTGGGCGTTGGGCTGGCAACTCAGCACCATAAAAAATCTACTGCCAATCATTAGCGGACCGGAGTTCCGCTGTGGCGACCCCTAAATGGAAAAAAGCCGAAAAGAGAAACATTTGAATACTGGGAAAGTCCGACTGGTAGGTGCCCATTTTCAGCGCAATCCTGGGGAGAAAAGCTCCAAAGTATCACAAAAACATTTTATGCACAATCATTTTACAATCTTCAAAAATAATACAATAAAGCAATAAAAAAATCTACAGTTTAAATAATTATAGCAAATTAGAAATAATGTAAAAACAACTGATTAAGAAGAGATACAACTGACGATTTAATATTTAAAGAAATTTTAGCCACTTTAGAGAAATTAAGGGTAAGTTAGTATAATACAAAAAGGAACTGCAATATGAAGTAGGAGAAAAAAAAAGGTTATGACATTTAGATAGAGAGTGAGGAGACAAAGTGACTAAAGTAGGGAAGTAAGTGAAGAAGGAGGAGTAAGAAGGTGTAAGATATGAATATGTACTTGCTCATACTTAGGGATACAGTTTATTCTAGGTTTGAGTAGGAAAAGTGACAGACTTTGGCTAGGAAGTTTTTCAGAATGGTTTTAGAGTACTGGGAGGAGGGAAGGGTTATCTGTGAACAACAATGGGTTCTGACAGAGAAGATGTCAGAATGGTGGTCATATTTAATCTTAGAGGCTTGGTAAACAGTGGGGTGCAGGAGAGAGTGCAGGTATATAAATCATTAATGACAATAAAGTCAAGAATATTTGCACTCTTATTGGGAGATGTATGATCTAGTCTAAGGAGCTGGTCATTTACAAAATCTATGAACCAGTCTGCATACTTATTTTGTTACATCTTTGTACTCTAATTTTAGATTATGACTATGTACACATACATTAAAAGATGAGAAAACAAACTATATTTTTTCATGCAGTATGCATACACACACAATTTTTATGATTATTATTCGCTCCAGCTTACATAAACTGCTCAAATCCTGCCTTACCTTAAACATCATGCCTCCTTATTTTGCATGTATTGTCCCCACTAATTTCATTTATTTCTGTGATTTGCTCCTTCCCTGTTCTAAAGATCTTACTTTCGGTTCTTTTACCTCCATTTCAATATTTCAATATTTAGTACTTCAATTATAGTTGATATTAATTCTGATTTTCACTTTTATGATAATTGATTTTTTGGCAGCCAATACCATTAAACTTATTAAAGTCTTACTATGTCTAGGTACTTGAGATCCTATGTTCTAGCCCACAAGAATCGGTTTCTTAGTAAAAATGATTTGCTCCCCCAGCACTTTCGACAAAGTATTCTGTAGGACATTTTTTTACATTCCCAAAAAACTTGTTTCCAATTACCTTTCTTTCCCTCTCTCTCTCTCCCTCATCACACCTCCAGCATTTGCAATCTACCTGAGAAAAATTCTCTAAAGACTGCTTGGGATATAAACATACAAGTACAAATGCTTCCCATGCAAAAATCTTAAACTTTCTGCACTTTGTTGCATGCTTGGATGATACACAGATGTTATCCCATTATTCCTTTGTAAAATGCCTTTCTATTCTTTCCTCCCAATCTTTTCTAACCTCCTTTTATTGATTCTTAAAGTTATCATGCAATGCTTTATATGCCTTATTATTTATTGGATCAAGAAGAGGAGGGAGTAGGCATGCCCGAAGGCAGGAAGAGAGGAGGAAGGTTAGGAGTGTAGTACTGAGGGTAGGAACTTTGAATGTTGGCAGTATGACTGGTATAGGGAGAGAGCTAGCTGATATGATGGAGAGAAGGAAGGTTGATATATTGTGTGTGCAAGAGACCAGATGGAAAGGAAGCAAGGCCAAGTTTATAGGAGGCGAGTTCAAATTGTTCTATCATGGTGTGGATGGCAGAAGAAATGGGGTAGGGGTTATCCTAACGGAACAGTATGCCAAGAGTGTTTTGGAGGTGAAGAGAGTGTATGATAGACTGATGTTTATGAAGCTTGAAATTGATGGTGTAATGATGAATGTTGTTAATGCATATGCTCCACAAGTTGGGTGTGAGATGGATGAGAAAGAAAAATTTTGGAGTAAGTTGGATGAAGTGGTGGTGAGTGTACCCAAGGGTGAGAGACTAGTGATTGGAGCGGACTTCAATGGGCATGTTGATGAAAAGAACAGAGGGAATGAGGAAGTGATGGGTAGGTATGGTGTTAAGGAGAGGAATGCAGAAGGTCAGATGAATGTGGATTTTGAGAAAAGGATGGACATGGCTGTGGTGAATACGTATTTTAAGAAGAGGGAGAAACATAGGGTGACATACAAGAGTGGAGGAAGATGCACTCAGGTGGATTATATCCTATGTAGGAGGGCCAGTCTGAAGGAGATTGGAGACGGTAAAGTGGTGATTGGGGAAAGTGTAGTTAAGCAGCATAGAATGGTGGTCTGCAGGATGATGTTGGTGATCAAGAAGCGGAGGAGGAGTGTGAAAGCAGTGCCAAAGATTAAATGGTGGAAGTTAAAAAAGGGTGATTGTGAGGTGGAGTTCAGGGAAGAGTTAAGACAGGCACTGGGAAGCAATGAAGAGTTACTGAATAGCTGGGTAACTAGAGCAGAGCTAGTAAGGGAGACTGCTAGGAAGGTGATTGGTGTGACATCTGGACAGAGGAAGGAGGACAAGGAGACATGGTGGTGGAATGAGGAAGTACAGGAGAGTAAACAGAGGAAGAGGATGGCGAAGAAGAAGTGGGATTGTCAAAGAGATGAAGAAAGTAGACAGGAGTACAAGGAGATAAGGAGCATGGCAAAGAGAGAGGTGGCGAAGGCTAAGGATAAGGCATATGGAGAGTTGTATGAAAGGTTGGACACTAAAGAGGGAGAAAAGGACCTGTACCAATTGGCTAGACAGAGGGACAGAGTTGGGAAAGATGTGCAGCAGGTAAGGGTGATAAAGGACAGTGAGGGAAACGTACTCACAAGTGAGGAGAGTGTGTTGAGTAGATAGAAAGAGTACTTTGAAGGGCTGACGAATGAAGAGAATGAGAGAGAGAGAAGGTTGGATGATGTGGGGATAGTGAATCAGGAAGTGAAGCAGATTAGCAAGGAGGAAGTAAGGACAGCTATGAAGAGGATAAAGAATTGAAAGGCTGTTGGCCCGGATGACATACCAGTGGAAGCATGGAGGTGAATAAGAGAAATGGCAGTGGAATTTTTAACCAGATTGTTTAATGAAATTTTGGAAAGTCAGAGGATGCCTGAGGAGTGGCGAAAAAGTGTTTTGGTACCTATCTTTACGAATAAGGGTGATGTGCAGTGCTGCAGTAACTACAGAGGGATAAAACTGATCAGTCACAGCTTGAAGTTATGGGAAAGAGTAGTGGAAGCTAGGTTAAGAAGGGAGGTGATGATTAGTGATCAGCAGTATGGTTTCATGCCAGGAAAGAGCACTACAGATGCAATATTTGCTCTGAGAATGTTGTTGGAGAAATACAGAGAAGGTCAGAAGGAGTTGCATTGTGCCTTTGTGGACTTAGACAAAGCATATAACAGGGTGCCTAGAGAGGAGTTTTTGGTATTGTATGAGGAAGTCGAGAGTGGCAGAGAAGTATGTAAGAGTGGTACAGGATATGCACAAGGGTAGTGTGACATTGGTGAGGACTGCGGTGGGAGTGACAGATACGTTTAAGGTGGGGGTGGGATTACATCAAGGATCAGCTCTGAGCCCTTTCTTATTTGCAGTGGTGATGGACAGGTTGACAGATGAGATTAGACAGGAGGCCCCGTGGATTATGATGTTTGCAGATGACATTGTGATATGTAGTGAGAGTAGGGACCAGGTTGAGGAGACCCTGGAGAGGTGGAGATATGCTTTAGAGAGGAGAGGAATGAAGGTCAGCAGGGCTAAAACAGAATATATGTGTGTAAATGAGAGGGAGGGTAGAGGAATGGTGAGGATGCAGGGAGTAGAGTTGGTACAGGTGGATGAGTTTAAGTACTTGGGATCAACAGTTCAGAGTAATGGTGAGTGTGGAAGAGAGGTGAAAAAGTGAATACAGGCAGGGTGGAATGGGTGGAGAAGAGTGTCAGGAGTAATTTGTGACAGACGAGTACCAATAAGAGTGAAAGGGAAGGTCTACAAGAGGGTAGTGAGACCAGCTATGTTATATGGGTTGGAGACGGTAGCATTGTCGAAAAGGCAGGAGTCACGAGCTGGATGTGGCAGAGTTAAAGATGTTAAGATTTGCACTGGGTGTGACTAGGATGGACAGGATTAGGAATCAGTATATTAGAGGGTCAGCTCAGGTTGGACAGTTTGGAGACAAAGCATGAGAGGCGAGATTGCGTTGGTTTGGACATGTGCTGAGGAGGGATGCTGGGTATATTGGGAAAAGGATGCTAAGGATGGAGCTGCCAGGTAAGAGGAAAAGAGGAAGGCCTAAGATGAGGTTTATGGATGTGGTGAGAGACGACATGCAGGTGGTTGGTGTGAAAGAGCATGATGCAGAGGACAGGAAGAAATGGAAATAGATGATCCGCTGTGGCGACACCTAACGGGAACAGCCGAAAGAAGATGATGATGAGGAGGAGGTTACTAGGCTAATAGCCCCAGGGCCCTTACAAGTCTAGCCAAGTTCAACCTGTGTTCCCATGGGCGTCTTGTTCAAGTAGACACTAAAATCAGCTCCTACTGCCCCTGTCCAAGATGGACACAAGAGGAACCCCCAGGGTGAATGTCCGGTTACCCATTCAATCATCCAAATTACTTTTAAATAGGGCCAATGAGGGGCTTTGTTTAACATGAGTAGGAAGCTTGTTCCAAAGGTAGGGCAACCTCTGTGAGGCAAATCTGTCTCTCCAGCAAGTTCTGTTGATGTCACATACCAGGTTAAAGTCCTTTGAGCAAGTGACCTGTGTGCCATTTGACTTGCGAATTTTAAAGCTGGATCAGAAACTGATTTATATGCAAGGCACACCTCACCTCTGAGCAGTCTGTACGACCCAGAGTAAACTGACAAAGAGTTTAGTCTGTCCACATAAGACAGCTCTTGAAGACCCTGAATCTTCTTTGTAAGGAATCTTTATGGTCTCTTCAATTGCTGCAGGTGTGAATGTACGGTGACTGTATGAGTTGTATCAGTGAGCCAGTTTGGAACCCACCTGACAATATATTGGTTGATACTCAGCTGGGTGAGATTAACAATGATGCCTGAGTGGGAGATTGTATCAAAGGCCTTGGCTAAGTCTAAGTAGGCTGTATGCACAGATTTTCCCTTATCTAGGGCTTTGGTGACTGTCTTGAAGAAGTCCACCAAGTTTAACAGGCATAATCTCCCCTTGATAAAGCCAAACTGGGTGGGGTCAAGCATTTGGACATTTCCTATATCTTTGTTAATAAGGTCCATGATGATTCATTCCACGCCCTTGCAGATCTGAGATAAGGCTGGTCAGGCTAATGGGTCTATAGTTCCCAAGGTTTGTGGATGCACCCACTTTGTGCAAAGGGATGACAGTAGCTGTTTTCCATTCCACTGGGACAAAACCAATGCTTAGGTTGTGACTGAAATCAAGCTCAATTGTGATGCTAATTCCTGTTTTAACCCATGTACAACACAGCCAGGGATGTTGTCTGGTCCCACAGAGGCTGTGTTTTTTGACCTTTGAGTTGGCATTTAAGACCTGCTCCTCGGAGATACTAGGTGGGGGACAGGTGTTAGGGATGCTTGGGGTACATGAGGTGGGGACAGGGGAGTGAAGTTTTCACTGAAAGGGACAGCCAGCAGGTTTGCTATATCCACAGGTTCTATACATGCAGTACCATTAACTACAAGTTCAGCGCAAATCTGGGCCTTACTCTTGAGGTTATGGATGTAACTAAAGATTGTCTTGTGATTATCCTTACTTAGGAAAACTAATTTGGATTCATAGTTAGCTTTGGAGGACTTCACAAGGAGTCTTATTTGCTTGTTTAAGTTGAGGAGGAAGTGTTTCCAGTTTTGGGACCGTTCCTTCCTACTCTTAGACAGCAATTTCTTTCTCCAATTGTATAGCCTATTAATGGCAGTTGTCTTTGAAGATCTTGCCTTGGTTCTATCAGGTATGGCAGAGTCAATACAACTGTGCAGGTGCTTGTATAAAGCATTGGTGTAAAACTCAGAATGGGTGCCTTTTCCATCAGTTCCAACAGCAGCTTTTGTTCTAAACTCAAATAAAATCTATCATCAGCGCTGGCCATTACTTGGCCACATCCTACTCTATTATCCTTCCCTTTCTAGTTATTTGCTCCCAATGCCTTGCTTCATTTGCTAATTTTCTCCAGTAAATTCCAGAAGAGGTTATCACGTCTTAAAGGTGAATCAGACAACTGAGTTTGAGCACTTCTGTGTCTTAATCAGCATCAAAATACTGATCGCAAAATACCAGCGTTATCAAATTCTCCAAATTATCAATAGACGGTGAGAGTAAAGGGGAGGGGACTAAAGAGTGAGAATCAAACACTGTACCTTGTGCCTGTGAGTCAAACACTCTAACCATTATACCAACCCCAACCATTGTGAAAGGTCTGCCCTAAAATAAGCTCATAAACAAAGTGGATACAACAGAGCTTCAGATACATGGTAGCATACAACAAATGGAAAACAAACGATATGTAATGAACTTATTTAGTGACTTCAATAAAGGCAATTAATGGCAAGCAGGAAACAACCACTGGAAAACAGAATGCAAAAAAAACTCAGCAAATCTGGCAAAAGGATGTACTATAAGTGTTATTTCTGATTATGATCAGTAAAGCCATTCAAATTCTCTGGTCATCTACTTGTTCAAGATGTAGGCACTTCAAGAGATGCCATTTCACTGATGAGCACAATCGACTAAACACACTGGATTATGTATCACATTTCTGAAGTGAGAAAGACTCCAATCCCAACTACTGTTAATATATTGGTTCCAAAACATCAATCTGTAGGATTCTCAGAATGAAACTGATGTTACAGAATTTCTAGGAAATGTACCTAACATACTTATATAACAGAACTGTCTTAAGAGGCAGAACGTGTTGAAATTATGACCTGCTGCTGAAGTCTGGCCTTTGTAACACAAGTAGTATGCATGTCCTTTTACTAACTCCTACACTCTTTGTATGAACTGTATACCAGATATAAAAAGGACTAAAAGAAATGCTGATAGCTTTTTTTTATTTTGCAGTACTATCTTGAAATATTTGCCTTAAATTTTACTATTACCGTAACTTAGAACTGTGACAACTTTGAACAACAGTGCAATTTCTTAATGAAAATCCAGGAATAAATAAGTATAAGTCATATTCTGGCCCTCTGGTACCACTTTCTTTACATTAGTATAACAAAGCAATAGTTATAACTGCAGCCCTGTGATCATTCTATTAACTATGCAACTGCCTTGTTCATAGTTATTTGGAAATACATCCTTCTACAGTGTCATGTTTTCATGTTTTGTAAACTTATGCATTCAACTTTGTGAGCTTGTATTTAATAGTTAGTACTATTTTTTTATGCAGATCTTTACTCCCCAGGCCTCCACTGAAAATGGGATCCTGTGCCCAGTAATTAAAACCAGTAGATAGATACATTAATCATACATCCAGTCCAAATGATATGGCAATACAGTTAAAATTACCTGTCTAATAGGCTCCCCTAAAGCTTCTAGTGTTCCTGGGTAGTTGTCAATTAATGATACGTGTAGGCTATTTTCAGCACGTCTGGTCAGCGCTGACACAATGGAGTATGCTTGTTCTAACAAAGCACAATTTTTGCCATTTCTTGCCTTGTTGCGAATTAAATCCTGAAAAAGAGAAAAATATAATGTGTGGTCATGTTTTTGCTGAATTCTTTGCCAACTGTGTAAAACATTTACATTCTATTTATGATTTATTTACTTATGTTTGCTAACTGGGAATTAATCCAGGCAGGTCTCTGTTAAATATTATCCAGGCCACAAATAAATAAATAAATAAAAATAAAATAAAACAAAATAAAATACAATCAGTACAGAATTTCGAGACAGTTTGTAAAAAGCAACAGAAATCTTGCTTTCTCCGTTGCTTTTGCCCACAGCTCTGATGTACTGCGTAAGCATACGCATGCGCAGTACATCAGAACTGCCGCAGAATAACAGACAGCTGCGGAAGGGCAGCAAGGAGGCATTATATAATGCCATTATTTAAGAAAAGTAATTATTTTTTTTCTTAAATAATGTCATTGTATAATAGCAATAACCCACTTCTGGGTGTGGGTAATGCTGGATTTACCCACGATTGTCTTTGTTTGGCCACTCGAGCTTCGCCCTCATGACCAAACCACACCAACCATGGATAAATCCAGCATTACCCACACCCAGGCATGGGTTATTGCTATAGTAACTGAAATGATACCCTACAGCTTTTGGCATCATTCTGACAGTTTGCAGTACCTAACGAGTGTCTGATTCCTGGTCTGGCAATGATTAGTCTTACATGGTAACATTTAAACTGTTTCCATTCCAACTTACTCACACGATAGCATACCTCTCACCATCTTAGCACAAAAAATCTGGACAAACCCTAAAATAATAAGGAACAAATACCCAAAAATAGAGACATTTTTTTAAATACTGCTCTTATAAACTTAGAAAGTTGCTAGAATAACAGAATTTCTATGTGCATTTCCTGAAGGATATGAAGTCTGAAACTCAAATGTGTGTCATTATTTAGTAACTTCAATCCTCAGTGATTTGCCAGAAAATCAAAATTTTAGGAGGTACAGACCAAATATATGAGGCAAAAATCTAGACATTCAGAGAAAATCTGGACAGTTGACAGCTATGCATAGTAGTGATGATGGAGCAAAGTGACAGAAAGTACTCGTGTAAAATCTTACCATAACAGTTGTTCTCTGGTACAGTATTCGGTACAGAAGTGATGTATTGCCGAGGACACTCCATCGCTTGACTAGTATAAATAAGCGTAAAAGAGATATTGGTTGTGTTGTATGTCACATTTATGCTCCCCGCACAGAACACAGGTAATAAGAGGGATTTACGGATTCAACTACCTCGAACTGTATTGCTTTAGAAGAGAACAGCCGTCATAGGATAAAGGCGTCCATACACATCCAGAAGGAAGAAACTGCAGAATAAACAACAGGGGATTGGAGGGAGGGAGAGAATACTACAATAATGGGGATTGTAGGGAGAGAATACTACAATAATGGGGATTGGAGGGAGGGAGAGAATACTACAATAATGGGGATTGGAGGGAGGGAGAGAATACTACAATAATGAAGAGTAGGACATCTACTGCTATGGTACGATTTTACATAAGTGTACTATGTCCTTCTATATCACTGTTGCAGTCCTCAGTCCAGAAGAGAGAGTAAAAAAAGCTCAAGAACAAAATGAAAGGTGGAAGGCTGAGAAGAGCTCTCAAAAAACCCACATACAATGGCTTCAGCAAAACCTGCTCTGGTCATAGAAACCATATCTAACTTATAATGCTTAATAAAGGTATGCATTGAAGACCAAGAAGCAACTTCAAGGATGGAATGGTGTCCAATCCCTTGAAGAAAGCACCAAAAGAGGCAACAGCCCTAGTAGAATGAGCTCTAACAAAAGCAGACAGAGATTTGCCATGAAAAAGAAGAACAAAAATAACTGGCCTTAGATATCCTGGTGGAGATGGTTTGTTTGGAAACAGCCAAACCCAAAGACCTGGTATAAAAAGAAACAAAAAGTTGATCAGACTTACAAATAGTCCTAGTTTTATCCAAATAGTACCTGAGCTGCCTGTGCAAATCCAAGGTATGCAGGACCCTCTCACTAGCAGACTGAGGAGAAGGAAAAAAAAGGTAGTTGTACTGACTGACTAAAGGACAACTCATTGACTACCTTGGGCATAAAAGCAGGATTAGTACACAGGGACTACCTGTCCCTATGAAAAACCAAAAAAGGAGGAAAGGCCATAAGGGCCTGGAGCTCAGAAACATTCCGAGAACAAGTAAGAGCTAGGAACAAAACAGTCTTCCAGGTACAATGTTGCAAAGAAGCAGAATCTACAGGCTGAAAAGGAGCCTGAGTCAGTTTTTCCTAAACAAAAGTATGGTCCCAAGGAGGAAGAATAGGCTTTCTTGGAGGCCTAATATGCAGGACACCTTTAAGAAATTGTTTGACCTCAAAATGAGAAGTCAAAGCAGGAGTCAATGGTAGAGAAGCAGAAATGGCTGACAAATGGGCTTTTATAGAAGAATAGGCTAACCTTGAAGATTTTCTGGTTGAGGGCTTCCTTGCCTCCTGTAAAACCTTGAACACATCCTCAGAAAAGAGGTACCTGAAAGGGATCAAAATCCTATCACCCACAATGTTACTTGCAGAGTGGACAAGTGGGGATGGATGACAGACCTCTTGTCCTGTGAGGAGATCCAACTGGTGAGGTAACTTGTGATGGTTGCCTGTAGCAATATATGCATTATTTCTAACAGAGTAGTCTGGAAAAAATATGTTCCCAATTACCTCTTTCTTCCCCATAAAGCCTCCAACATTTGTGATCTACCTGAGGAAACATTCTTTGAGTCTGTCTGGGGTACTAAAATACCTTTGCAAACCATTCCAAGCAAAAATCCTAAATCTTCTTGACTTTGTTGCATATTTGGAAGCCTTACATATATCCTGTCCTTGTCTTTGTGAACTTTCTAAACTCCTCTAATTCTTATAGTTATCATGCAATACTTTATATGCCCTACTAATGTTCCCCCCACATCCCCTGCTAATTATAAATGCTAACTCTGCGATCACACATTCCACATGGAAAGGCAATATTTCCCTACTCGGGGATTGTTTAGCTCACACACTTGTCAAATAACTGTCTGCATCGACCAAATAGTGTCAGTTTACTGGGTGTTGGAGCACTTGCCGTTCACTACAAAAGCTTGGCACCCGTATATATTAATGTCCTTGGAATACACACACAACCACATGCGCGCACACACACACACACACACACACACACACACACACACACACACACACACACATGTATATAATATATATACACATACACACACAAACACAGATGTATTATACATACACAGACACAACCATATAAATACACACACACACACACACACACACACACACATATATATATATATATATATATATATATATATATATATATATATATATATATATATATAAAACACACACACACACACACACACACACACACACACACACACACACACACACACACACACACATAAATACATGCTAACATAAACACACAAATGAACCATTAGAGTAATCAGTAAAATGTGCTTGGTAGAAGAGGAATATTGTACTTGTTTTGGTAGACATGGGTGGTCTTTTGCATCCATATAAGAATTATCCTATCATTATGAGATAATATGCCACTGGACAAGATAGTATCATGGCACATCAATAAATACAAATTAATGATAATAAAAATGTCAATGAACTCAATGAACTCAGACAATGAAACAAGCATTACTAATATGGACCAGTTTTGCACCCCACCAACTATAATGTCCTCTATGGTCAAATCAAACCACAATCATAACCCTTAAACTCTTAAAGCAAGACATCTGAACAGAGCCTACAATAATGGGTAACAAGGGCACATAAATGGAGGCATATTTTACATTTTTCAATTACAAATTTAGAAAGTTAATACAGTCACAGATTTTTGCAGTAAAAAGAAGTTATGTACTCACCATAACATTCCATCTGAGTAGGTAACTTCATTTGTCTGCAACCTGTGGGAATCAGATCCGATTCGGATCCGAGCCGGCAGCTTTCCTAGCAAAAGATCCGAGCTCCAAGCTCCTCCCCTACCCATAATGCCCTGCTACCTCCCTCTAAACCTCAGATTGAGTTTGCCATCGTATCACAGAATACTACCATAACACAAGAAAAACTACCTGAACATCCTAACATGATGTCATCTGGGAAGTGACATACCATGATCCTTCAAGGACGAACTACAGGTCAGGGGGACAGAGGGAAGGTTGGTTGCAGACAAATGAAGTTACCTACCCAGATGGAACGTTATGGTGAGTACATAACTTCTTTATCTGAAGTAGTTAACTTAATTTGATCAGCAACCTGTGGGACAGAGTCCCCAGCTACCAACAACTTAGGAGGCCCTTATGGGAGGATATTCCTGAGCACTGCAGAGCCAAAGGACGCCCTTCCTCTGGAAATCAGATCCAATTTATAATGTGTAATGAAAGTGTGAGAGGAAGCCCAAGTAGCAGCTGAACAAATGTCATCCAAAGGGACCTTCAACCAGAAGGCAGCAGAGGTAGCCACAGAACGGATAGAATGTGCCCGAACCCGCACAGGCTCAGGTTGACCAGAGCTTCTGTATGCGAGAAGAATGCATTGTGAAATCCACCTAGCTAAGGTTATCTTTGTCACTGGTTTACCCAGAGAGAACTTAGCAAATAAAACAAAGAGCTGTTCTGATTTTCGAAAAACAGCCGTTCTGTGTAAGTAAAATCGTAACTGTCTATGTACATCCAAGCAATGGATAATTAGGGAAGAAGACAGGCAGGTTGATAGATTGGTTGATATTGGCTTCGGAAGCCACTTTAGGCAGAAAGGAGGGGTTAGTCCTGAGGGAAACTCTGTCTTTAAGAAAAATTATGTATGGGAGCTTACTACAAAGAGCCTGAAGCTCCGATATCCTTCTAGCTGAAGTAATAGCAATCAGGAAGGCAGTTTTCCAAGATACATACTTCAAGTCGACTGAAGTTGCGGGCTCAAAAGGGGGACCAGTCAGAGCCTGGAGAACTAGGGATAAATCCCATGGAGGAACTGCCTCCTTAACAGGGGGTCTCAAAAGAAAGCTACCTTTCAGAAAGGTCTTGCAGATCTTGGATGATGCTAGGGGGCCAAATTTGTTTCCACTGTGAAAGTGGGAAATTGCTGCCAGTTGAACTTTAACAGTTGAAGAACTAGCCCCCTGATGGAAGATTTGGGATAAAAGATCGAGGACTGCTGGAATAGGAGCCGTAAAAGGATCCAAATACCTATGCTCCGCCCAGATAGAAAAACGTTTCCATTTACTCTTGTAGACTTTTCTGGCAAAAGGCTTATGAGCAGCCACCAGAATAGCTAACTGAGGATGAGATACCAGGAGTCCTAGCCATTAGGGGAACTGGATCAACCAAGCCGAGAGCTTGAGGTTGTCCAGGTCGGGGGTCCTCAATCTCAAGGGGTGACAAATCAGATCCGGAAGGGGATCTAAGATCCAGGGAGGATGCACTAGATGAGACCATAGGCATGGGAACCATATTTGACGAGGCCAGAATGGGGCTATGAGGATAACTCTGCTCCCCAACCGACGAGCTTTCTGCAAGAATTTTGTCATCAATGGAAAAGGAGGATAAGCATAAAGAAGACCGGATGGCGAAGCATGAACCAGAGCGTCTCTGGGGTTTTCCCCTGGAGGGGGAATCAGAGCGAAAAACTCGCTGCACTTTGCATTCGAAGGCGACGCGAACAGATCGCAGCAAGGTTGACCCCATCTGAGGAAGATCTGTTTTGCTACTAAGGGGTTCAGAGACCACTCGTAGTTTGAGAGGATAGTCCAACTCAGCTTGTCCGCAAGAATGTTTGACCGACCCGGTATGTGCGTTGCTATGAGAAAGCGGTTGGTCGATATCGCCCATTCCCACACTCTCATGGCCTCTCGGCAAAGTGGGTTAGATCTGGTTTTGCTTGTTGATGTACCAGACCACTGACATGTTGTCTGTTTGAATTGTAATAGTCCCTAGAGGAAGAAGGGCATGGAGAGCCTGCAACACTAGAAGCACTGCCCTCATTTCCACGACATTGATATGCAAAAAGGTCTCTGTGCGAGTCCACGTGCCTTGGACGGTTCTACCCATGCAATGCCCCCCCCCACCTGAGGCGAGACACGTCCGTGGTCACTGTGACTTGGGGTGGGGACATGGAGAAGGGGCGCCCTTCCCGGAGGTGCTTGGAATGGAGCCACCAAAGCAGAGATTCCCTGCAAACCCTGCTGAGAGGAATACCGACAGACAAGGGATGAAACAGAATGGACCACTGGACCTCTAAGGTCCATTGGAGAATCCTCATATTCAGACGCACGAGCGGAGTTAGGTTGATGGCCGCTGCCATGGACCCCAGAGCCCTTAGGACTAACTCCGCTGGAGGGGCCGAGGACTGAAGAAGAGCCAAAACATGGAAGTTTAGATTGCAAAGTCTGTCCGACGTCAGAAAGACTTTGGACTGAATTGTGTCTATCCTGGCCCCTATGAAATCCAAAATTTGAGTAGGCTGAAGGGAGGATTTCTTGTGGTTGATCGTGATCCCTAGATAGTGGGCGAGATGTAGGAAATAGTCTCTCGCTGAACATAGTAAATGCCTGGTGGGGGCGGCTAGGAGCCAGTCATCCAAGTAAGGAAAACCTGTATTCCCTGAAGCCTCAGGTGGGCCACTATAACTGCCATGACCTTATTGAACACCCTGGGGGCTGTGGTGAGACTGAATGGTAGGACCCTGAACTCATAGTGGCTGGCTCCCAGCCGAAAGCGGAGAAACCCCGTGGATCGCCTGTCCATTAGAACGTGGTAGTATGCATCCTTGAGGTCTATGGAGCACATCCAGTCATTCTCCTGTAACAGTGGGAGAATGGATTGAATGGTGACCATCCGGAACTTCTCTTTGGCAACTGACAGGTTCAGTGTGGACAGGTCAAGAACTGGCCGTAAGTCCCCCATCTTTTTTGGCACCAAAAAGAACCTGGAGTAAAAGCCTGATCCAGATTGACCAGGGGGATGTGCTGGATGACTCTTTTTTGTAGTAGCTCTTTTATTTCGAAGGCTGCTACCTCCCTTTGATTGGGTGGTACATCGGGGAGGCGCCCCGATCAGGGAGGAGTATTTAGGAATGGAATTGAGTAACCTCTGGATATGATCCGGAGCACCCAGCGATCTGTCGTAATGCTCTGAGAAGCGCCGCCGACTGCCTCCAGAGAGGAGCAGTCAGGCAACCCCTCAGGGTTGCTGCGCGGGTCGATAGGAAAAGAGTTCCCTCGACCCTAAATTCTTCGGCCCCCCTCTGCCTCTGGGCCGGCGTCCACCCTGTCCTCCTCTGCCTCTGAAGGACGAGGGATCCAGAGCGGAATGGGATTGTTGGGATTTCCGGAACCATATCTTCTTCTGTCCTCTTTGGTTCCTGGAGAAGGACCTCTGAGGAGCCGAGAAGCAGATCCCGATGGCAGACAACGTTTTCCCACCCTTCTCGCTCTGGAGTAGCGTATCACGGACGGTTTTGCCGAAAAGCATAGAACCGTCAAAGGGGGCGTTCGCAAAGGACGCCTTGAAGGGTTCTGCAAAGTCGCAGAGATGGAGCCAGGCCTGTCGTCGTAAGACAATGCCTGTTCCACTGGCTCTAGCCGCTCCCTCCGTGGCATGGGAGAGAAGCCGCATAGAGGTGTTTGTGACAGACTTAAGAGTGGTCATTTGCGCCAAGAAGGTCCGTTTGTCCTTGGCCAACATGGACTCTGGAGGTGATCCAGCATACTCTTTGATTAGGTCCCACTGGAGTCGAATCACGTGTGCCATATAGTTCAGTGACCTTACAGAGAAGGTCGCTGAAGCGAACATCCGCTTTCTGAGGCGGTCCATCGTCCGAGACTCCTTGTCTGGAGGATGTACCGAGGAACTCTCCTGTGCTAATTCCTTCTTGGTGGCAGCCGCCACCACCATGGCATCTACAGGGGCACCTTTGCTCCAAACTGTCCTGTCTGTGGGGGGGCTGAGAATCTTGTCCGGTCACTTGGGTATTGGCTCCACAGTTTCCGGCTCCTTCCATGCCCTGGTAGTTATGAGGTCCACCAGGGGATCGGTGGGAGGGGACACCCAAGAGGTAGATGGCACTGCGTCAAACGCCTCCAGAAAGACAAACTCATTCAAGGAAGGCTTTTGGGCTGACCACCCCCCCTCTAATACGAAGCATTTCCATAATGTCTCCAAAAGATACGTCTTCGTCGGGGTGATCTGGGGGAACCTTCTCCTTCCTCCAAGTCCGTGTCTTCCGTGAGGGACTCGGGTGAGCCCAAGTGCCTCCTCTTGCACTTTCGTTTGTGAGGGACCTCCTCGGGGGGGGGGGGGGGGCTGTCCGAGGAGGGCTCACCAACAATGTCCTGTTCCTCCACGGGAATCATCTGGGACGTAGGCGCAGGCTGTCCCTGGGGCCTGATGATGGAAGACAGGCCCGTCTGAGAGGGAATGGCGGATGGATCCATAGCAAGAGCCTGGGACCTCAAATCCCTCGAAAGGACCCTCTCCACGACGTCGAATGCCGAAGGTGAGCTGCTCTCCCTGGGATGCGAAAGCAGTCCCCTCAGATCTGGCGCATGGATCGGCACCAGAGATGACCCGATCGTATCCGAAAGGGCAGTGCGATTCGACCTCAATGGAGCCGAAGGCACACTAACCCCTCCGGATCCGACGCTCACCTCACGGCCCCGAGAGCTCGGATCCGAAAATGGATCCGACAAACTCGACGTTACAGTTGGCGCCGAAGTAGGAAACACTGTCGGTGCCGACACCACCCCGGCTCCGAAGCTACTCGGATCCGACAGCTCCGAACCCCGGTAGCAGGTTGGAGAAAGAGCAATGGGGGTGAAAAATGGGGTCAGGCTCCCCCCCGGAGGGGGGGGAGGCAAGAGCACTCCCATCTGCAGCTGGGCCTGAAGAAATCGACGCATCACCCGATCCATGTCCGCGTCAGATAAACTTCTAGTTGACCTGGATGAGGCTGCCGAGGCTGGCCGGGAAGGCTGCCTGGACGACCTCGAAGGTGACCGGGTCTCCTCCTCCGGCTCCGGGGAGAAACGTGGAGAACGAAGCCTGGAGGAGGAAGACCAGGAGACCTTAAGAGGGGAGGCAAGCTGCTTACATGGCGGGGCCGAGGGAGCTGAATCGGCCCACCTCTTGTGGCTATGATGCTTGTCCCTCTCACGCTCTTTATCCTTCCTATCCTTTTTTCTTGAGTCCCTTTCCTCCCGAGCCGAAGAGGGAGTTTGAATCCCGGCCAGGGGAGCGGTCGGTGGGGCAGCCGCGGCTGGCGCCACGGAGGGGGAGGAGGAGGACGAAGCCGAATCCGGGGGTAAAAGGCCTGCGAGGGCTAGCTTAGTCCGCTTATCCCTCAAAGCCCTGACGAGAGATGGTCCACGCCCAGGCAAATAACGCACCGAGTGTGGCCATCCGCTGGGGACAGCTTATGGCCACACTCGGAGCATTTAGAAAAAATCGCTTTTGGGCCCTCAGACATACTGACAGGAATAGGCCCAGACGCACACACCTTTACACACAGTCAGAAGGGGGGAGGGGATTTAAAATCTACACTAAACTAAAGATAAAACTACCCAGATAGACTAAGGGAGAAAAAGGGTACCACACACACTCAGAATACAGTGATTTTAAAGAAAAAAAGTTAAATAATCTACTCAACTCACAAAACCCAATGCTAGGAGCTCGTTCTCAGATGCTTCAAGAAGCCGCGGCAAACGAGATCTGAGGGTTAGAGGGAGGTAGCAGGGCATTATGGGTAGGGGGAGGAGCTAGGAGCTCGGATCTTTTGCTAGGAAAGCTGCCGGCTCGGATCCGAATCGGATCCGATACCCACAGGTTGCTGATCAAATGAAGTTAACTACTTCAGATCATACATTTTTCTGAAGGATATGAAGTCAAAACTTCAAATGTATATCATTAATTAGTGACTTCAATACTCAGTAATTTCTCAGAAAACCAAACATTTTATGAGAAGCAGAACAAAAATATGAGTCAAAGATCTGGACATTCTGTAAACATCTAGACAGTTGAGAGAAATGCTGCAAATCATTCCATTCTGCGTAAGACTGAATTCTGAATAAACTTTGAATACATCAGTATTTAGAAGTTATACAAAGGCTTAGCTACTAAAACTGAGTGATGACCTGGCTAATTTCAAAAAACCTCATTCCATCTTGAGAACCCCAGCATACCTCTCTAGTGTTCAGGCTTTAGCAGCATGTCCAGATTTTTGCCTCATAGTTTTGTTCTGTTCCATATAAAATTTGTGATTTTCCCGCAGACCAGTGAGACTCATTTGTGTTTCAGACTTCATGTTATTCAGAGAATGTATGCTGTTGCAACACCTTTTGGTCTATCAATTTTCTAACTTTATAATAGTAACATTTAAAATGTTAACCTATTATTGGGCCTTTGATCCCCCCCGCCCCATGTTTTGTCCAGATTTGTTATTCTAAGAGGTTGAGAGGTATCAACCCCACTGCTTATGTGAAATCCTTAACTGCCAAGTTCTAAGCACATGTAAATAGTTGCATAGATGTATTTGTCTCCCACAGAAATTATTACAATGCCAAATTCAAAAATACCCCCCCCCCCCAAGTAGCAGAACCCTAACATAAACAGGTGCTATAATAAAAGAAAAAACTTACTACATGCAAAACAAAAAAAATTAACTTTCAAGATACAAAAATGCTTTTCTTAAACTGAACAAGGAACTCCAGACACCGATAAAGTCAAAAAGCCAAATATGAGATAAAAACAGCCACACAGTTCAAGGATAACAACAAGGCATTCTTTAACTATGTTAGAAACCTCAGAAACAATGCCCAGGACTGCGTAAACCTAACAGTAAATGATACTACATACTCAGACCCAGAAGCATTACAGTATAATTTCATAGATAACTACTAGGCTAGCTGCTGTTGTAGGCCATTTTAAGCTTAGCCAGTTTACCTTTCCAAATGTGAGAATCAAACACTGCACCTTGTGTCTGTGAGGTAAACACCTTTACCACTATGCCAAACCATACTTCAAAATATTTCTCGAGAGCAGATGGTGATTATTAACAGCTGTGGTTGAGGTTATGCTTACCTGACTCCATAGCCAGGTAACTGTTGAAGCATTTAGGTGACATGGTTCCTTTCTGATTGAGAGGAGGTAAGGAGATATGTCTGGCAGAATGTGAATTTGGCTGCAGACAGTAGCTGATCGTAATGTAGTGGGAAGACATAGCAGGACATATGACCAGGTGTGCCATAGGGCCATTGACATGATTTCATCAGCCTATAGGAGAGCAGCTGTAGTGGCCAGTAACTATGCTTAAAAACCTCAGCTTTGGCCGGCTAAGATCTAGCTGTATTCAACTGGACGTATAAGAGAATTTAAGTACCTTTATCTGCACTTTTTTTCAAATAATACAGTATTTAAATTGATTTAATTGTGTTGCATGAATATTAACTGAACTGGAAGTTTTGACTCTGTTCTTCAGTTAGTGCTTGCTTGAATTTTATTATCTGTTAGTAATTGCAGGTGTGGGGTAGCCACATTCTTTGATTTCCTTTCATTGCCTATTTAAGTGGTACAGTTTGAAATATTTTCTGCTTAAAAACCTCAGCTTTGGCCGGCTACAATCTAGCTGTATTCAACTGGACATATAAGAGAATTTAAGTACCTTTATCTGCATTTTTTTCAAATAATACAGTATTTAAATTGATTTAATTGTGTTGCATGAATATTAACTGAACTGGGAGTTTTGACTCTGTTCTTCAGTTAGTGCTTGCTTGAATTTTATTATCTGTTAGTAATTGCAGGTGTGGGGGTAGCCACATTCTTTGATTTCCTGTCATTGCCTATTTAAGTGGTACAGTTTGAAATATTTTCTGCTTAAGAACCTCAGCTTTGGCCGGCTAAGATCTAGCTGTATTCAACTGGACGTATAAAAGAATTTAAGTACCTTTATCTGCACTTTTTTCAAATAATACAGTATTTAAATTGATTTAATTGTGTTGCATGAATATTAACTGAACTGGAAGTTTTGGCTCTGTTCTTCAGCTAGTGCTTGCTTGAATTTTACTATCTGTTAGTAACTGCAGGTCTGGGGGTAGCCACATTCTTTGATTTCCTGTAATTGCCTATTTAAGTGGTACAGTTTGAAATATTTTCTGCTTAAAAACCTCAGCTTTGGCCGGCTAAGATCTAGCTGTATTCAACTGGATGTATAAGAGAATTTAAGTACCTTTATCTGCATTTTTTTTCAAATAATACAGTATTTAAATTGATTTAATTGTGTTGCATGAATATTAACTGAACTGGAAGTTTTGACTCTGTTCTTCAGTTAGTGCTTGCTTGAATTTTATTATCTGTTAGTAATTGCAGGTGTAGGGGTAGCCACATTCTTTGATTTCCTGTCATTGCCTATTTAAGTGGTACAGTTTGAAATATTTTCTTCTTAAAAACCTCAGCTTTGGCCGGCTACGATCTAGCTGTATTCAATTGGACGTATAAGAGAATTTAAGTGCCTTTATCTGCACTTTTTTTCAAATAATACAGTATTTAAAGTGATTTAATTGTGTTGCATGAATATTAACTGAACAGGAAGTTTTGACTCTGTTCTTCAGTTAGTGCTTGCTTGAATTTTATTATCTGTTAGTAATTGCAGGTGTGGGGGGAGCCACATTCTTAGATTTCCTGTCATTGCCTATTTAAGTGGTACAGTTTGAAATATTTTCTGATTAAAAACCTCAGCTTTGGCCTGCTAAGATCTAGCTGTATTCAACTGGACGTATAAGAGAATTTAAGTACCTTTATCTGCACTTTTTTCAAATAATACAGTATTTAAATTGATTTAGTTGTGTTGCATGAATATTAACTGAACTGAAAGTTTTGACTCTGTTCTTCCGTTAGTGCTTGCTTGAATTTTATTATCTGTTAGTGCAGGAGTGGGGGTAGCCACATTCTCTGATTTCCTGTCATTGCCTATTTAAGTGGTACAGTTTGAAATATTTTCTGCTTAAAAACCTCAGCTTTGGCCGACTAAGATCTAGCTGTATTCAACTGGACGCATAAGAGAATTTAAGTACCTTTATCTGCACTTTTTTTCAAATAATACAGTATTTAAACTGATTTAATTGTGTTGCATGAATATTAACTTAACTGAAAGTTTTGACTCTGTTCTTCAGTTAGTGCTTGCTTGAATTTTATTATCTGTTAGTAATTGCAGGTGTGGGGGTAGCCACATTCTTTGATTTCCTGTCATTGCCTATTTAAGTGGTACAGTTTGAAATATTTTCTGCTTAAAAAACTCAGCTTTGGCCGGCTAAGATCTAGCTGTATTCAACTGGACGTATAAGAGAATTTAAGTACCTTTATCTGCACTTTTTTCAAATAATACAGTATTTAAATTGGTTTAATTGTGCTGCATGAATATTAACTGAACTGGAAGTTTTGACACTGTTCTTCAGTGACTGCTTGCTTGAATTTTACTATCTGTTAGTAATTGCAGGTGTGGGGGTAACCTCATTCTTTGATTTCCTGTCATGCCTATTTAAGTGGTACAGTTTGAAATATTTTCTGCTTAAAAACCTCAGCTTTGGCCAGCTACGATCTAGCTCTATTCAACTGGACATATAAGAGAATTTAAGTACCTTTATCTGCACTTTTTTTTCAAATAATACAGTATTTAAATTGATTTAATTGTGTTGCATGAATATTAATTGAACTGGAAGTTTTCACTCTGTTCTTCAGTTAGTTTTCCCACCCACCTTCCCTGTTTCTGTTTTGGTGTTAATCTTAGTGGCTTTGAAACTGCCCACCCCTCTTGTAAATTTGTGTTTGAATACTCCTTCTGGGCCCATTTCATTTGCTCACGCAACTGAGTGCAGTGAGATCATACTCTGATTTCAGGCACTCCTACTGTGTACAAAGAGAGCATCTGGGAAAGAGAACAAAAAAAATTATACTTGTTTCCTGCCTTTCCTGTTAAAGTGGTCTTTCTGTGTTGGAGGGAAGCCTTCTAGCTTTGTTTTGTTTCTTATAACTGTTTTCTAGTTTCAGCACTCAAATCTGTTTTTTTGAACTCAGCACTTGTTCAGAACTCATTGTAAGCACTACATATGCTGCAAATTACTACAGAACTCAACTTTCCTCACTTTTCTAGTGGAAAGCAGGTTTTAGTACTTAATAAATAAGCACGTATCCAGGCATGTCTAAAGGTCAGCTCCCAGTGATTTTTCCTGTCTACTTGATGAATCTGGGCATCTTGGGGCAATGCAGCAATTTCCTCATGTACACAGACAACTCTCTCCTCCTACCACCCAACACTACAACCTGTGAGAGATGCACTTATATAGCCAAACTGGAAGCAAAGCTCTCTTCACCCAAGACTGGAATAGACAGTCAAGAGGAGAAGGTAAACACTTGCACCACACCACACTCATCACACAGTCCCTCAAAACCTACACTACCAAAACACACACATAGAAACATAAAACACACACCTACATTTGCGGAGGCTCTCAATAAAAACCTGCCCACGCATCAGGGACATCCAAAGCATAAACGCAAGCAAACTCCACCCCCAACCCAACCAAAATGACACAGAGCCCACAGACTCAGTGTGCCACTCAACCACAGTACATAAGGCATAACAGCGTACCCAACACTCTAGTCATAGGTGACTCTATAGTCAGGCACACTGATGTTCCACTCTCTAGACTAAACAAGGAGAAAGTTACTGTCAGTTGCCTGTCAGGTGCCAGGATCCGCCACATAATGCATGCACTCAAGTCACTCCACAATATGTACAAATATGACACTGTCATTGTCCATGTTGGTGTGAATGACCTGAGACGTACCTCCCTGGACTACATGAAAAGAGACATGGGGGAGCTCTCCGATCTTGTATCAAAGGCAGGTATGACCCTAACCCTGAGTAGCATCCTGCCATCACCCAGAATGATACCACAGTACAAGGACAAAATGATTGACTTCAACAATTTTCTAAGCTTCTGGTGTCATTCTAAGGGGATCCAGTATTTGTCTGCCTGGGACGACATGATCGACAGACCACGACGCTTTGCCAGAGATGGCCTGCACCTGTCGCCCTTAGGATTCCGGATACTGGCTAAGGCTCTTGCCACCCCTATAATGCCTTTTTTAGGCAAGGTTCAAACGACAAATTCACCACCATAACAGGTACAAGCAAGCAAAATCTGAGGGTAATGCTACTCAATGCTAGAAGTCTAAACCTCAAAATGTACTCACTCGAGGCACTCCTTAAAATGGAGAGCATTGACATCTGTGCAGTGACAGAGACCTGGTTCAAAGCTCCAGAGAGCACCCCTGCATTACCAGGCTACAATTCATACCACACCTTTCGGCCACCTAACCCAGAACGAAGCACTAAAGGCGGAGGCGTGTCCATATTCATTAAGGATATCCACATCTCCAGGCTAGTTGCACAGCATAATGCATCCGAGATTATCCAAGTGCAACTAACTCTGGGCAAGACCACAATCCAAATTGTAGCTTGCTACAGACCCCCCACCATGCCCCAGGATTCACACTCCTCATTTCTTGATACACTGGAAAGTATTAGGGTACAACCCAACACCCTAATAATGGGCAATTTCAACTACCCCACCATTAACTGGGAAAACTACTCATGTACCAACTCTTTTGCTCAACGTTTTCTAGAATTCATAAATTCCAACGCCTTGGATCAACTTATTCACACCTCCACCAGGGTCAGCAATATCCTAGACCTGGTGATTACCAACATGGGAAACTGGTGTTCCACACCAGAGGTCAATTCCTCGTTGGTCAGATCCGACCACAAGCTAATCAGCCTAGACATCCACATCCCACCCCCACCCTCAATTAGGGCAACCATCGTAAAAAACTTCTCTAAAGCTAACTTCACACTTCTTAAGACAGAAGTGGCAAACTTCATGACACCCATGCAGACGGACAATAGAGGTATGACTGCCGAATCCTACACAAATGCACTTTATAAGCACTTACACGAGTGCATGGATCATGCTATCCCTAACAGAACCAAGATGTTATCCTCCAAAAAAAGGAAGCCAATCTGGTGGTCCTCTGCCATAAGCAAACTCTACAACAGAAGAAAGAAACTGTTGTGAAAAAGAGTAAAATCCCATGACTGGAGGAACTCCCTGGTCAACCTCAGTAAGAAGCTGAGATCCCCCATAAAATCCTCCAAAGCTAGTTACGAAAACAAAATTGCCACTGACTCTAAAGACAACCACAAAGCATTCTATAGCTATGTCAAGAATCTAAATGGGAACACTCAGATCTGCTCTGAGTTACAACACAATGGCACTAAATATACAAAACCAACTGATATTGCCAACATCCTAGCAGATAGGTTCAGTGCTAACTTTACCCCCCTCTCACCCCCTAGAGGGCCCATCTCTATACCAGAAGAATGCAAAGTTCCTATAATCACGGCTGCACAGGTAAAAAACACACTCTCCAAAGCCAAGAACACAGCATCCATGGGACCTGACAATATCCCAGACTGTGTTCTACACAAACTACAGAATGAACTGGCACCCTACCTAAGTACCATGTTCAATCATAGCCTCACCTCAGGCTTTGTACCCACTGAATGGCGCACCGTGATGGTTATCCCACTCCACAAAGGGGGAGCTGTGACGGACCCTGGGAACTACCACCCCAGTAGCCTGATGAGCCTGGTCTGCAAGGCCATGGAACGTATCATTGTGGAACTCATAAACAAAGACACTGGTAATCTCCAAACTCTGGACCCTACCCAGTTTTGATTTGTAAAAGGCAGATCCTGTCTCCTATACCTGACTGACTTCTTTGAAGCAGTCACCAAAGCCATAGATGAGGGTAAAATGGTTCACGCAGCTTATCTAGATCTCGCCAAGGCTTTCAACACCATCCCCCACTCTGAAATTATAGATAAGCTCACTAAACTAGGTATAAATCCCTATGTCACAAGATGGGTTGCCAACTGGCTCACAGACAGAACCCACACTGTGAAAGTAACGGATTCCAAATCCGACATCAGACCAGTGACAGGTGGTGTACCACAGGGTTCAGTCCTGGGTCCTCTCTTGTTTGGTATCTACTTCTCTGAAGTGCAGGCCAACACAGAAGGTCTTTGGCTAACAAAGTTAGCACATGACTGCAAACTAGGAGCCATAATCGAAACTCCTAACGATGTGGACAAACTACAAAAGGGCCTCACTGAGACAGATACCTGGTGTCAAAGCCATGGCCTGAAGCTCAATGCCAAAAAGTGTATTGTCATCCCGTTTGGTAAAAACTCTGTACTCATGAACTACCACATAGCTGGTAGTCTACTTAATGCCAAAAATGTGATTAGAGACCTTGTGACACAGGTGGACAGTAGTCTCTCCTTTGATAATCACATCGCCACAGTGGTCAGAAAATCCTTCTACGTGGCTCATCTCATCACAAAAGGATTCTCATCCAGAAAAAAAGAGGTCATTGTTCCCCTCTACTCATCACTCATTAGACTCATTATAGAGTACAACGCCCCTTTTGGTATGTACCTCACAAGACATCTACAACACCTGGAAAGACCACAGAAATACCTCACAAAGAGGATTACTGGCCTCAAACAGATGCCCTATGCAGACTGTCTTAAAAAACTACAGCTTTACTCCATCACATATCGCCTGTTCAGGGGCGACCTCTGCCTAACATACAAAGCTATGTCAAACCCAGAGCTGTTGGACATGCTCCACTTAAAGAAATCCCATTCCCTCCAAGCTACACGTTCTGGGGACCTAAACCTTGTCACCACAATAAACAGAACATGCTGGAGGGATAGATTCCTGTCCCAGAGATTTCCCATACACTGGAACAGACTACCTAGCTATGTCAAACAGAGCTCCTCATTAGCACTCTTCAAGAAAAATCTTGATGATTGGATGGGAAATGGGAAATTCACCTCGGGGATCACTTCTGTGGCTCTGCTCGACAGGGGCACAGGAAAATAATTTTCTTGGGTGGTGAAAGCCAGGGTACATTTTTTGGCTAGGCTTTTATGGGCCCTAGGACCGATAGCCTAGTACCTACCTATGAACCTATATGGCTACGGGGGGGGGGGACCTGCTACAGAGCCACCAATGACACCAAATGAAGAGTTCCTGTCCACTGTCAGGGATTCAGACAGCTCACAGGGAAGTCTAATATGGAACCAAAACACAATTGTTCGACACAATGGAGCTGAATAAAAATTATCCTTTTATTAACTGTGGTAAGCACTTTCACGGACAACAATCCGCTTCTTCAGACCATATAACATAACTTCATACACATCTATTTAAATAAAAGGTTCAAAACATGTGACAAATCAAATAACTTGTACCTATTACCTTAATGGTACAACAACATGGAAAACACTACTAAGTATCAAATTCATCATACAAAACTTTAAAAATGCCCACAGCAAAGAATTAAAATGTTAAAAAAGTACATTAATACATATAAGTACTTAGTATTCTATAAACATTATATCTGCATTTAGTTCATATATATTGTTGCCAAAAAGCTGTTTATATTACTTAATGTTTCAATGGTCTGGCTCTTAAGAATGGTTTCAATGATACCTTGATATTTAAACCTGGTATCTTATCAGCATTTAGGCGCAAAATCCATCCTTATTCTGCTGCTTCTGTTCGATTTCTTATATTACCACCCCTCTTACTAGACCTTACCACTTCCAATACCATAAATTTAAATTTGTGTGTCAAATCTTTCTCAGCTACATGCAGGGCTAAAGCACTGCTTTCTTTCTTATTCCTAATGTCACGTATAAGTTCCAAAATCTTATCTTTCAGGGGGCGGTTAGTTTTCCCAATATAATAATAATAACATTCAGTGCGATAAGGAAAATAAACCACATTTTTTGTATAACAATCAGCACAGAAAGAAAAATCTATCTTGAAACCTAAGTGTGGATGTATAAAGTGCATTCCTACATGTACATAAGTACAAGCCATACACCGCCTACAGGTATAAGTACCTACTCTATCAGACTGTATATTGTCCAGGACATTGGTTCAATGGGAGATGAATAATGTGCTCAACAACGACTATTGTGAATCCATCCATTGGTATAAACATTTCGTGGATGATATTTTTCTTGTGTGGCGAGATACTGAAGATAAATTAAATTAATTTTTGTGTTATCTTAATGGCATTACTAGTTTTCTGAAATTCACATATAAGTATTCCGAGAGAGAAATAGACTTCTTGGCTGTGAAGATTAATATGTCATCTTTTATAACAGTTTCCACTAGTCTTTTTAGAAAAGATGTAAGGAAAAATAACTTTCTACATCAGGGTAGCATGCACCCCAAACATGTTAAAAATAATGTATTAAAGGGTTGAATTTATCGCATTATGCGGATACACAATGATGACCCCACTTTAGCTATAGCCTACAGACACTGAAACGAGAATTTATGGATAGAGGCTATAAGGCGCATATAACTGATTTAGTGATTGAGGAAGCATGGAAAGAGAGGGAAGGTAGATGTAAACCTTATTACTCCAATAAGAATATAGGTACACAAGGATTTAACACACATGCAAGTATTCCCACTATTGATAATAAGTTAAGAATGACACTAACTTTTGCTAGTAACATTAATATAGTTTGTGATGTCATTAAACAAAATTGGGGGATACTATCTATGATACAGGAATTGGAGGGTGTAATAGACCATGTTTCGTGTTTTACTTTTAGGAACAACAAAACTTTGAAGAGCCATCTATGTTATAAATCCCACAATGTCCTGGACAATATACAGTCTGATAGAGTAGGTACTTATACCTGTAGGTGGTGCATGGCTTGTACTTATGTACATGTAGGAACGTACTTTATACATCCACACTTTTTTTCTTTCTATGCTGATTGTCATACAAAAAATGTGGTTTATTTTTCTTATTACACTGAATGTTATTATTATTATATTGGGAAAACTAACCGCCCCCTGAAAGATAGGATTTTGGAACATATATGTGACATCAGGAATAAGAAAGAAAGCAGTGCTTTAGCCCTGCACATAGCTGAGAAAATTTGACACACAAATTTAAATTTATGATATTGGAAGTGGTAAGGACTAGTAAGAGGGGAGGTAATATAAGAAATCGAACAGAGGCAACAGAACAAAGATGGATTTTGCACCTAAAGGCTGATAATATACAAAGTTTAAATACCAAGGTATCATTGAAACCATTCTTAAGAACCAGACCATTGAAACATTAAGTAATATAAACAGCTTTTTGGCAACAATAAATATGAACTAAATGTAGATATAATTTTTTATAGAATACTAAGTACTTATATGTATTAATGTACTTTTTTAACATTTTAATTCTTTGCTGTGGGCATTTTTAGAGTTTAGTATGATGAATTTGATACTTAGTAATGTTTTTAATGTTGTTGTACATTTAAGGTAATAGGTACGAGGTATTTGATTTGTCACATGTTTTGAACCTTTTATTTAAATACATGTGTATGAAGTTATGTTATATGGTCTGAAGAAGCAGATTGTTGTCCTTGAAAGCACTTACTACAGTTAATAAAAGGATAATTTTTATTCAGCTCTGTTGTGTGGAACAGCTGTGTTTTGGTTCGATATTAGACTTTTCTGTTTGTGTTCCTGTATCTACGAGGAAGTTATTTTTCTGTCATTTTGGATTTAGCTTACAGCGAAGTGCACAGCAGCATGTGACTGATGTTGGTGCTGCTGTTTCAGGGAGGACAAGGATGTCCCAGGAGGAGCTTCCACGTAGGCTTAACTATATCAATTGTTAAATATGTCTTGGATAGTAAAATATTGACAGAAAATGGATAGTAAAATATTAACAGCAAATACAATTTTCTATTTAACATTTTAACTGTATTTTTGGGGGGAATACATCTTTGATAAAGGTAACACATTCAGGTTGATTAAACATGGACTTGGCCTAGATGTGTCCTCCCAAGTTCTCGTTAAAAGTATGGTTAATTGATTATATAAAAGGCAAAATTTTAAAACACCATGTGTTAATCTTCAGGGTGATGCTGGTGTCCTTACCTTTTGCTTAACTTCTTACCGGACCATCTCATGTATCGAGCAGACAAGCATCTACACAAGACAAGCCAAACGTTTTTTGTCACTACTGATGAGGAATTAAAAGGCATTTTTATTTTCTGTTGTGGGTGTCAGGACTGTTGTGTGTATTGCTGTACTGTCCGTAAGAGTAGCACCACTGTTAGTCTGTTGGCATATTTTATATTTTGGACTTCAGTAGTGTAGGTATTAATTTCTTCCTGTATTTGTTGCTTATTATCACAGGTGATCCTGACAGTACAGGTGTGGGACATCTACCACCTGATGTAAGTGCATCAGTAGATTCTGATGATGATGGTGGCCAAACAGAAGCACAGTGGGGGGGGGGGGTGCAGAGGGTGAATCTAACACTGAGATTGACATTCATTCATCATCTGTAATTCCATCAGACACAGCCAAGTAGGCCTACACCAACACATTCCAGTGAGCCCTCAAATATTGCACAGGTGGAGAGTGATACCCTCAATCAGATTAGTGTGGTTACTGCGACTTCAGTACCTGCTGACTATGGACATAGCCAAATTATGAACACACACACACACACACACACACACACACACACACACACACACACACACACACACACACACACACACACACATCTTCTGGTCACGGTCTGTTGAAGTTGGAAGTTTTGGAACATCGAAATTTAGAAGTAGATCCATGTACAGATATATACATGCACACATATGTATGTGTGTGTGTATGTATGTATTTTATATATATATATATGTGTGTGTGTGTGTGTCTACACACACACACACACACACACATATATATATATATATATATATATATATATATATATATATATATATATATATATATATATCCTTGGCATGAAGTGTGATTATGATGGTTATGAAATGGGTGTAGTTATCAAAGCCCATTTTGATATTCAAAATCTCCAGCTAGGACAACACCAAACAAATACTTGGTGTGTTAATCACTGACTTACCTTCAATGCCTTCAAATGCAGCATAGTTTATGTTGGTAAAGCTTATATCTGTACCACTTACCATACAGATATCTTACTCTGGCACAGCCACCAGGTACTTGGGTTATGTATTGCTTGCAGAATCTCCTTTGATCACCATGGCTCTGTAGTTGTTGTAAAATCCTTCTACCTTACACAGCTTATCCCTTGCGGCATCTCTTCAAGTTCCAGATAAGTTGTACCCTTACTGTATTCATTCTTTATTAGGCTCATCATTGAAAACAATGCCCCCATTGGCACATACCTCACAAAGTACTGAAAACAATTTATAATAATTCAATGTTACCTCAACAAAAAGATCTCAGGTCTCACTAACATTAGTTCCTCTGATAGACTGAAAGACCTGTCTCTCTACAAAGTGTCCTACACATTCCTGAGGGGGTCACGTCCACTAAAGTTCCCATGCTATGAATGACCCAGCACTCTAAGATCACAATTACCATAATAAAACTACTTGTAGACTTATACTATCTCATCAACAATACCAGACGTCAGGGTAAGTAACTTACCCAATGCATTCCATATTTGTAAAATAGGTTGACTTTACATGTCAAGCAATACTTCTTTTGCAACCTTTATAACCAGTTTGGATAACTGTTAAGATTAGAATTCAGGACAAAACAAATAAAAACAGCAAATCCATTTTTTTAAATAGGTTGTTTTCCCCTCCCAGATGAAAAGTAAATATTCTTTTCTTTCAATCTTTTGTGGATGAAATTAGAGTTTCAATTTCCTAATCTTGTTATACCTACCATCATGGAAAACTACTAATGGAGTCTTTGTATATTATGTACTGTTTGATTAATATACAATGAATAAATAAATAATTTATAAAAAATTGCTAGTTAGGTCAGCTGTAGTTCATAATACATTTTTTTCAGCAAGGTTAGGTCTAAGTTATTTACTCACAAAACATATTCATACCCAAATTTACCTCAGCATAGGCCTCAGCTTTAGTAAGCAATTTCATTAAATGACAAAGAACATTCACAAGTGGTGATCTTTAAATGTGTGCAAACTGGTCCCTGTGCAATACAAACACAAGCTATTAGCACATCATTTTAGCTTTTATCTACCATCACCACTAGTTGCAACACGAAAAGACAGCTTGGGGGGATTCACAGCTTGGTTACTGTGAAGATACAGAAAGCCATTAGTAACCCTCCTCCATCTTGTTATTGAAGCATTGCTACTAAATATTTAATTCATTTGTGTGTGTGTGTGTGTGTGTGTGTGTGTGTGTGTGTGTGTGTGTGTGTGTGCATATTGATATTTCTTTAACTTACTGAAACCAAAAATTACTTAATATTCAGTCATAAATCATAAATACACATGCACTCACGCACTTCTCATGTCTCACAAATTTAAGGGAACACATCTAATTTGTTCTCAAACTTTTGTTCCATCCCTCCTAAATTTGAAAATTATTTTGAGTTAACAGCACCCAGTAACAGTACCTAATATGAAAGCTTCGCCCTAATTATTTTTTTCTTTGTCCACATTTTCAAGGTAACAGTTGAAAGACATGACACATGCATACACAGGTAGACTATGCTAACACATATGAAGCTGACTGACTGACATTAGAAGTGTGGGCCACTTTTTCCATTTTTTTCAGGTTCAACTTGTTTCAGAACAAAAACAAAAATCATGTTTGTTACAGTCCTTTGCAAGAACTGTTTACAATTAAAAAATGAGTACATTCATCAAAGCAAATAAAATGCCTCCAACTGTCTAATAGGTTCATAGGTGTGTACTAGGCTAATGGCCCTGGAGCCTTTACAAGCCTAGCCCATAGAAGTGCCCTGGCATTGTGCCACCTGATGTTAATTCCCAGTGCCTCTATCAAGTAGAGCCATTGCAGTGATCCCTGGGGTGAACTTTCTATTTTCCATCCACTCATCAAGATTTCTCTTGAAGAGGGCCAGTGATGTGCTCTGCTTGACATGTCTAAGAAGTCTATTCCAGAGCATGGGCAGTCTCTGAGTTATGAACCTGTCCCTCCAGCATGTTCTGCTGATTGTGGTAATGAGGCTGAGGTCTCTGGAGCATGTGGTCCGGAGGGATTGGGATTTCTTTAGATGTAGCATTTCTAACAGAGCTGGGTCAGACATGGCTTTGGAAGTCAAGCAGAGATCGCCTCTTAGCAGACGATATGAGACAAATAATAGCTTTAGGTTTTTGAGTCTGTCCATGTAGGACATGTGTTTAAGGCTTAGGATCCTCTTTGTCAGGTACTTTTGTGGCCTCTCCAGCTGTTGCATGTGTCTCTTGAGGTACATGCCAAACGGGTTTTTATACTCGATGACTGGCCTAATGAGGGAACAGCAGAGAGAGATGATAACCTCTTTCTTCCTGGATGCAAAACCCTTGGTAATGAGATGTGCCACATAGAAGGACTTTCTGACCACATTGGCAATGTGGTGGTCAAAGGAGAGGTTGCTGTCAATCTGTGTCCCCAGATGTCTTATAACGCCTTCAGTGTTCAGTGGGCTCCCATTGATGTGGTAATTAGTGGGAACTGAGTTTTTCCCAAAGGGGATGATGCATTTTTTGGCATTAAGCTTAACGCCATTGTTTCGACACCAGTCATTGGTCTAATTGAGGTCCTTCTGTAGGATGTCTACATCACTCAGGGAGTTAATAATGGCTCCCAGCTTGCAGTTGTCTGCAAACTTTGTTAGCCAGAGTCCCTTTGTGTTGGCCTGGACTTCTGAGAAGTAGATGCCAAATAGGAGGGGACCCAGGACTGATCCCTGTGGGACTCCAGTCGTGACTGGTCGGCAGTCTGACTTGGAGTCTGCTACTTTCACACTGTGGGTTCTATCTGTGAGCCAATTTGCAACCCACCTAGTGATATAGTGGTTGATGCCTAGTTTGGTGAGTTTATCAATAATTCCTGAGTGGGGAATGCTATTAAAGGCCTTGGCCAGTTCGAGGTAGGCTGTATAAATTGCCTTGCCCTCATCCACAGCTCTGGTGACTGACTGAAAGACGTCAACCAGGTTGAGCAGGCATGATCTACCTTTCACAAAACCAAATTGCATGGGATCTAGGGTTTGGAGATTCCCTATATCATTATTAATTAGGTCCATGATGATACGCTCCATAGCCTTACATATCAGACTCGTCAGGCTAATGGGGCAATAATTCCCAGCATCTGTAGTTGCTCCCCCTTTATGGAGAGGGATGACTGTAGCAGTCCACCATTCGTTAGGGACAAGGCCTGAGGTGAGACTGTGACTGAACAGGGCACACAGATGTGGTGCCAGTTCACCTTGTAGTTCATGCAGAACACCTCCAGGGATATTATCAGGTCCCACGTTAGCTGTATTCTTTGCCTTGGACAATGCAACTTTAACCTGTGCTGCAGTAATACTGGGTACCTGGCATTCCTCCTGTATTGTGATTGGTCCTTTGGGGGGGAGGGGTAAAGTTGGCACTGAATCTGTCAGACAGTTTGTTGGCAATATCTGTTGGCTCAGTATAGGAGGTACCACTGTGCAGTAACTCAGAGTAAACCTGGGTATTGCCGTGGAGATTCTTGATATAACTATAAAAGGCTTTGTGGTTGTTTTTAATGTCTGCCGCAATTTTGCCTTTATAGCTGGCTTTAGAGGTTTTGATGAGCGATCCCAACTTTTTGTTGTAGCTAATATGGGAGTTTTTCCAGTCTTGGGACTTCACCTTTTTCTGTAACAGTTTCTTCCTTCTGTTGTAGAGTTTATTAATGGCAGGGGATCACCAGATTGGCTTCTTGGAGGAGAGTGTCTTGGTTCTGTTGGGTATGGATAGTTCCATTTATTTATGTACGTGTTCGTACAGTGCATTAGTGCATGATTCGGCAGTCATGCATCTATTTTCCATTGACATGGGTGCTGTGAAATTAGCCACCTCTGTTTTTAGGAGCCCAAAGTCAGCTTTGGAGAAGTTTTTCATGGTGGTTACTTTTGCGAGGGTGTGTGGGGGGTGTGGGTGAGAAGTAGATTTCCATGGTGATTAGTTTGTGGTTGGATCTAACCATGGAGGAATTGACTACTGGTGTAGAGCAACGGTTGCCCATGTTAGTAATAACTAGTTCAAGGATGTTGCTTCCTCTAGTGGGGTCAAGAATGAGCTGGTCCAGGGCATCGGAATTGATGAATTCCAAGAAGCATTGGGCCAGTGTATTAGTGCATGAGTAGTTTTCCCAGTTGATGGAGGCATAGTTGAAGTCACCTAGTATGAGAGTGTTGGGTTGGACCCTAACAGTTTCCAGGGTGCTTAGGAGGGTGCTTAGGAATGTGGCTATGACCTGAATTACCATTCTACCAATGTTACAATGTTAGTTGTACCTGAAGTATCTCAAATGCGGTATGCTGGGCTGCTAGTCTGAAGGTGTGCATATACTTTATGAATATGGAGACACCACTACCTTTGGAGCTTCGGTCCATGTTCTGGGGCCGAAAGGAGTGGAATGAGTTATAACCTGGTAGCGCAGGGGTGCTTTCTGCTGCTTTAAAACAGGTCTCCATTACACCACAAATGTCGATGTTCTTCATTTTGAGGAGTGCTTCAAGCAAGTGCAACTTGAGATTTAGACTACTAGCATTGAGCAGCATGACCATCAAACTGCATTTATTTATAGCAGTTACGGTGGTAATTTGGTCTTTAGAACATCGCGTAAAAAAAGGCACTATAGGGGTGGCAAGAGCCTTAGCCAGTATCTGGAAACCCAGGGGTGACAGATGCAGGCCATCTCTGGCAAAGCATCGGGGTCTGTCAATCATATCATCCCAAGCAGACAGATACTGGATCCCCTTAGAATGACACAAGAAACTTAGCCAATTGTTAGTCAATCATTTTATGCTTGTACTGCGGTATCATTCTGGACGACGGTAGGATGCTGCTCAGGGCTAGGGTCATACCTGCCTGGGCCACATAATCCGAGAGCTCCACCATGACTCTTTTCATGTAGTCCAGGGAGGTGCGTCTAAGGTCATTCATACCCACGTGGATAGTGACAGTCATACTTGTACTTGTTATGGAGTGACCTGAGTGCATGTGTTATGTGTCGGATTCTAGCACCCGATAGACAGTTGACTGTTTATTTATTTATTTGCAGTTTGTTAACTGGGAAAGTCCATTGGGCCAAAATGAGCCCGTTTTCAATAGAGGCCCAGGGAGAAAAGCTCCATATACAATTATTGCATAGCTAATATCTACAAAGTTAAGTACAATACAGTTTTCAAAACTACTAAAAACACAGAAATATAGAAGACAGAAAAATAACATTTGAGCAAGGTGTTGTAACAAAACATTGAATGAAATTAAAACATATGTATTTTGTATTATAGTCTAACTTGGAATGCAGGCACTTATGCACTCAGTTTCATGAGGTGAGAAGTAGGAAGAATTAGCAAGAGAGTAGAACAGTGAGAGGTGACTAGGCTGAGTTATGAGAAAGGAAAAAAGGGAGAGGAAGTGAAAATGAAATGAAGGGAGTCACTAGGCTAAGTTATGGGAAAGGAAAAAAGGGAGAAGGAGTGGAAATGAAATGAAGGGAGTCACTAGGCTGAGTTATGAGAAAGGAGAAAAAAGGACGGGGGAGCAGAAATGATATAGAGGGAGTCAGGTGAGGTGAGACCATGAGCATTCCCAGTGAGAAGAGAGATGGGAATGCAGCATGGTTTTGAAAGTGGAGTGGTTTTGGGTGATTCGAATGTGGGGGGGGGGGGGGTGAATTCCATAGGCGAGCGAGGGAGAAAGACAGGAGAAATTGCCCAGGTGTATGTAACAGTTTGTACACTTCAAGGAGGTTCTGGTTACTGGACCTGAGTAGTCTGTCAGGATGATGCAAGGTGAGTATGGCAGAGAGGGAAGGGCAGTTAGAGGGTTTGAAAATGAGTTTGTGAGCAGTTAATAGCTGAATGTAAAAGAGATAATGTGGGAGTTCCAGCCAGTTCAAGGACTGGAGTGCATCATAGTGGTGGGAGGAGGATTTGGTCCCAGTAGCAAACTTAGAGATTTTATTGTAGCAGGATGACAGTTTTGACTTTAGGGAGGATTGAAGGTTGGTAAGGAGAGGGGTTCCATACAACAAAGAGGGGATAAGGTAGGAAATAGACAGTATATGTTTGGAAGAGGGTGTGAGATAACGGCTGTAATGATACAGAATTCTGAGCTTTTGGTGTGTTTTCTTCATACTAGTTTGTATATGAATGTCAAACTTTAAATGTTCATCAGTGAACACCTAGAAGTTTTGTATGGGAGACTGTTTCAATGGGAATCTTATTCTGACTGACTATGGAGAAGGAATTTTTATCGATAGAGGTGTTTTTAGATGAAGTAAAGATCATGATTTTAGTTTTTGATGCATTGAGAACAAGGTGATTTTTCAACATCCAAGACTCGGTACGAGAGAAGGCATTTTGTGTTAGCTGCATAAGTTTGGGGAAAGATTGAGCATAGAAATTATGGTGGAATCATCCATGTATTGGACAAGTTTGGTATTAGAGATGAAATGATGAAAATTATTAATGAAGATGTTAAAAAGTAAGGGACCCAGTATTGAGCCTTGTGGAGCTCCTGTTGGAGTGTGAAGGAAGGAAGAGGTACTATTGTTCCACTTGATGGCTTTCTGTCTATTAGAAAGGTAGCTGGAAAACCAGTTAATAGAGGAGGGGGAGAGATTGAGAAGAGAGAGTTTGGACAAGAGAATGTTGTGGGAAACAGTATCAAAGGCCTTTGATAAGTCTAGGAGAAGGGTAGATACAATGTTGACAGAGTCTCGGGCATGGTTGATGATGTCAAGAAAGGAGAGAAGGGCAGTGGTAGTACTATGTCCAGGTCTAAATCCATGTTGAGTTGGAGAGAGAAGTTGATTGTCTAGGAGGTAGGGAAGGAGTTGCAAGTGTATGCATTTTTCAAGGTCATTTGAGATAGGGGACAGAAGGTTATAAGATGGAAGTTGGAAATTTCAGTATTGTTACCTCCTTTGTGAAGGGGAATGATGAACGCTTTCTTCCAGAGGAAGGGTACATAGGATTCTTGGCTTGAACGGTTGATAAGTATGGTGATGGGAAGGGCTATGCCATCAGCGGCTAGCTTGAGAAAGTTAGATGGAAGGTTGTCTTGGGCATGACAGCATGGTTTTAGTTTTAGTAGTTTTTTTATGATGTGCAGAGAGACGGGTTGTATGTTAAAGTGGGGGAGTTCAGTAGTAGTGAGGTAAGTGGGACTAGAGTTGAGGGTGTGGGAGAAGTGTTACTGGAGAATGATGTGGTGAGCTTGGCTGTTGAATCAATAAAAGAAAGAGTTGAATTGGGTAGCTAAGATATGATCTAGAGAGTTAGGGTCAGGGCAGGGATTGTCTTTTTCCCAGGAGAGAGGAGAGCAGATATATTGTTCCAGAATTTTGGGGGTTGGAACTATGATTGTTTTGAAGCTTTGAGTAGTATGACCTTCGGTTTAAAGCAATTTGTTTTTTCACTTTATTACGGAGTTGCTTATACTCAGTAAGGGTGTTACGTGTTTTAGATTTATGGTAATGCTTCCAAGATTTATCTCAGAGATGCATGAGTGTAACAGTTGCTTTAGTTAGCCAAGGGGTGGATTTGGTTTTGATTCTTTTAGTTCTGGGGGGAGTGAAACTATCTAGTAGGTTATTGAATGCAGCATTGAAGTATGTAACAGCATTGTCAAGAGGGAGGGCTTTTACAGGGTTCCAGTTCATGTTTTAGTGAGTCAGAGAAAGATAGAGGGTTGAAGTTTTTCAGGGTACAAGTTGTGATATTGTTGTGGTGAAGATGGAGGGAGGATGTTGAGCGACAAACAAAGTCAGTGAGATGATCACTGAGGGAGTTGGGTAGGGTGCCATTGTCAGAAATGGAGTTGGGGTGAGAAACTAATATCCAGCCCAGAATACTACCGGAGTTATCTTTATTAAATCTGGTAGGAGAGGTAATGATTTGGGTGTAGTTGTATAGATTTATATTCTGAGGTGATGTAGGTGATTGAATAGAAGTCCAGTTTATATTTACATCACCTAGGAGTATAGTTTCATTGCTTATGTTGGATGAGAACCAAGAGAGGATATCTTCAAAAATGGGGATGTTATTTCCTGGTGGAATATAAAGAGCAGCTATACATATGTTTTTATGGTTATTAATTTTCAGGAGGGCCAGGGTTAGTTCAGCTGTTGAGAACTGGGGTATAGGCTTGGTAAAGGGTGTCACTGTTAGGAAGGTTACCTTCTCCTTATCCAACTTAGTGAGTGGGGCATCAATGTGCCTCACTATCAAGTCACCTATGACTAGTGTATTGGGCAAGCTGTTTTGCCTTAAGGGCTTAGGTTGAGGAGCACACTGTGTAGGTGAGCTATGTGTCTTGTGGTGTGTGCTGTGTTGTGGTGGTTGAGTGCATTTCTGCGTTGGATGTCTCTGCTGTTTGGGTAGATTTCTATTGACAGCCTCCACGAAGGTAAGTGTGTGATTTGTGTTTTTATGTGAGAGCTGTGATAGTGGGTGTTCTGGAGGGCTATGCGCTGCATGTGGTGTGGTGCAGGTGTTGATTTTCTCCTCTTCACCAGCTATTACAGTCTTGGCTTGAGAGTGCATGGCTTCCAATTTGGATATATAAGTGCATCTCTCACAAGTCTGAGTGTTGAGAGGTAAGAGGAGAGGGTTGTCTGTGTACATAAGGCAGTTGCTACACTGCCTCAGAATGCCCACGTTCACCAGGTTAATAGGAGAAAGCACAGGGAACTGACCTTTAGACATGCCAGGAGGGATGGTCAATATTACTAAGTCCTGGAGCTGTTTCCTTATATATTCTTTTACAGGAAAAATGTCACTCAAAGTGTCTAAGTCTGTAAAGAGCACTGCCAAACACTTGAGGGGAAACTAATACTTAGACCCTGAAAATTTAAGGATGAAGTATTTAGGCAGATATTCTGAAGTTAGGAAGAAATTAAGCAGTACTTATGAAAAATAAAGAATTAGCTTGTCAAGAATGATGAAAAGAGGACAGTCACATGAATGGCTACTACTTGGCTACTACTAATGTTGGTCTCAGCACAGCTTCACTCTGTTGGGATGCAATACTCCCTTGCTTTTTCTTTCAGCAGAAGCAAAATGTTAGCACCAATCCCAAGAAGAGAACCACGCCACTGCCTGTTTGGTGATCCACAGTCTTGTCCCAGATGATGCAATGGATCTGCAGGCTTGTAGCATTTTTCTGGTAGATGCCTCGAATAGCAGCCAGACCATTGGTGATCCACAGTCTTGTCCCAGATGATGCAAGGGTTTGCAGGCTTGTAGCCTTTTTCTGACAGATGCCTCAAATAGCAACCAGACCAATCAGATACATTAAGCACAGGCTCTAACTCTCCAACCAGAAAAAGTCAGGAATCAATGGACTCCACTACTACTCTCACCAGGATCAGAATTTAAACACAGATTCAAAGCTGTCACCTATAAAGCAGTTATTAAGCTTTCTGGTGATTAGCAGTCTCCAGGAAATAATGTAACTGCACTCCTTCTCTCACCAGGAGAAAACAGAAGTACTAATCCCAAGATAACTACTGAGAGGCAGAATGTGGGCTCTCCAATAACCGGTGGTCTTGCAATAGATGCTTAAAGGTAAGATGAAAAAATGGTTTATCCAAAACACTGCAGTGTGCACTAGACGAGTTAGATGTGAAAGTAGGTAACTTAAGTTTTAGTGGAGAGTCACTACTTTTAAAACACCAAGATAGATTGAAAAGGGGTAGTCACTTTTGTATTCTGGTACTATGGAATACAGTAGGATGACCAATAAATTTAAATAGTTGAAGGGGAGTGATTTCACAAAATGATAATTTTGTGCTTACTCACACCAGCCAGTAAAAGCAGGGAGGGAATGAGATAAATGGTCAAATTAACATAAGGGACAGGCAACTAAAAGACAGTGGTGTTTAAAAACAAAACAGTAAAAAATACAACACTAACCAAGTGGGAGGGTGGGGAATATGTCTAACTCTTAAGAGACAGAGCTGTAGTGTCTTTTCAAGTTTTAATATGCAGTTAAAAGCAGAATGCAAGTAAAACACAGTGTAAAGAAAACACATCACAGTATACAAAATAGAAAAAGGCAATAAAGTAATACATATTACAGCAAATAAAAAGCAAACTAACCTTTCCCTCAGAGCAAACTGCAGCAGAGTCTGGGTGAACCTTTCCAAATGATAAAAGGGTCTGTTGCCATGGATATGAACTTTCCCATTATCTCCCTTACCAGCTTGGTGGATATGGGCATACTGAGGCAATGTAGAAATTATCTCATGTTTATTGATAACCAGTTAATTCTCAAACAAATATATGGCATGTGAGAGATGTATTTACACAATGTCACTGGAGGCAAAGCTCTCTTATAAAAGCACCCCTACTGTGAATGAGGTTGTCGGTAATACACACGCTGCACCTATCACACACACATTTCAAAGCAGACACATAGGCCCATATATGGTGAGGCACTTAAATGTAACCTACCTAAACCCCAAAGACCTCCTAGTTGAAGTACACAACAAACTCCCTCAACAACCCTGAACGCACTCTTTCAAAACAACACCCACATCAATACGTATGGCTACATTTCATGGAGCCTCTGCTTCTAAGCCCATTAGGCAAGTCACCACAGAATCCAACGCTCTAGTCATTGGAGACTCATAGACTCATTGGTTCGTAGGAAGTTACTAGGCTAATGGCCTTGGGGCCTTTATAAGCCTACCCATGTTATACCCTTGTTCCATTATTGACCACGTTGTAAGGTCTATATGTACAACTCGAGTCTATGAACAGCACCGACTGCTCCTGTCCAAGAGGGACATAGGTCTGACATGCACACATGCTATACATGCACACATGCTTTACCAGAAAGGCTCATCCAGACTCTGCTACACTTTGCTGTGAAGGAAAGGTTAGTTTGCTGTTATTTTTTGTATTACTGTATTGCCTTTCTATATTTTGAATACTGTAGTTTGTTTTCTTTACTTTGTGTTTTGCTTGCATTCTGTTTTAACAGCATATTAAAACTTCAAAAGAGACCACAGCTCTCTCTCTGTTCTGAGTCAGGCAGAAATAAGAACTGATTAATTAAGGACTCATTCATAAGACAGAAGAGGTCACTTAAGGTTAATCACTTGTTAACAGAGGGGGTGGAGCTAGGAACTAAAATTTCTATTTAAGGAGTAAACTAAAACATTTCAGAGCTTTACCAGAAAGGCTCATCCAGACTCTGCTACACTTTGCTATGAAGGAAAGGTTAGTTTGCTGTTATTTTTTGTATTACTGTATTGCCTTTCTATATTTTGAATACTGTAGTTTGTTTTCTTTACTTTGTGTTTTGCTTACATTCTGTTTTAACAGAAAATTAAAACTTCAAAAGAGACCACAGCTCTCTCTGTTCTTTCTAGTTGCCCGCCTCTTATGTTAATCTGACCATATATCTCATTTCTCTCCACTTTCACTGGCTTATGTGAGTAATCACAAAATGATCATTTTTGAAATCCCACCCCTTCAATTATTTAAATTTATTGGCCATCCTACAGTATTTCATAGTACCAAAATACAAAAGTGACCACCCCTTTCAATCCATCTTGCTGTTTTAAAAATAGTAACTCTCCACTAAACCTTTACTTTTTAAACAGGTAAAACTCAAGTTACCTACTTTCACATCTAACTTCTCTAGTGCACACTGCAGAGTGCATTCTTTTCAATCTTACCTTTAAGCATCCCTGTGACTAGCACTTTCTCTAATACCTGCTGGAAAGCACTAGGAAGCCTTAAACTCATACAAACACTGAACTCTCCTTGTTAACAAGGAGAAATTAATAGTAGGTACTAAACAGCCTATAATTGCAAAGTACCTTGCTAAGGAAACAGCTCCTATACTTTACAAAGAAAAAAAAAAAAGCCCCAAACCAAGCATGTCCAAGGGTCAGCTTCCAGTGATTTCTCCTGTCCACCTGGTGAATCTGGGCATACTGGGGCAATGCAGCAATTGCCTCATGTACACAGACAACCCTCTCCTCCTACCACCCAACACTACAACCTGTGAGAGATGCACTTACATAGCCAAAATGGAAGCAAAGCTCTCTCCACCCAAGAGTGTGCTAAACAGTCAAGAGGAGAAGGTTAACACCCACACTACATCTCAAGCAACACATAGCCCTTCTAAACCCGCACCACCAACACCCACATATAGCAACACTAAATCCACATATGCAGAGGCCCTTAACTGTAACCTGCCCAAGCAACAAAGACCTCTGAAGCTGAAATGCAAACAAACACCAATCACAACCAATGTGTCACATAGTTCACAACACCAGTGTGCCACCCAGCAACAGCCCCTAAGGCAAGACAATGTACCTAACACTTTAGTCATAGGTGACTCTATAGTCCGCACACTGATGTCCCTCTCACCAGGTTGAATAAGGAGAAAATTACAGTCAGCTGCCTGTCGGGTGCCAGGATCCGCCACATAACGCATGCACTCAAGTCACTCCACAACAAGTACAAATATGACTCTGTCATTGTCCATGTTGGAGTGAATGACTTGAGACGCACCTCCTGGACTACATGAAAAGAGACATGGAAGAGCTCTCGGATCATGTGGCCCAGGCAGGTATGACCCTAGCCCTGAGTAGCATCCTGCCTTCGCCCAGAATGATACCACAATATAAGGATAAAATGATTGACTTCAACAATTGGCTAAGCTTATGGTGTCATTCAAAGGGGATCCAGTATCTGTCTGCCTGGGATGACATGATTGACAGACCACGATGCTTTGCCAGAGATGGTCTGCACCTGTCGCCTGGGATTCAGGTTACTGGCTAAGGCTCTTGCCACCCCTATAGTGCCTTTTTAGGCAAACTTCAAAGGACAAAACCACCACCGTAACAGGTACAAGCATGCAAAATCTGAAGGTAATGCTACTCAATGCTAGAAGTCTAAACCTCAAAATGCACTCTCTCGAGGCACTCCTAAAAATGGAGAACATCGATATCTGTGCAGTAACTGAGACCTGTTTCAAGGCTCCAGAGAGCACCCCTGCAATACCAGGCTACAACTCTTACCACAATTTTCGGCCACCAAACCAGGACCGAAACACTAAAGGTGGAGGAGTGTCAATATTCACCAAGGATATTCACACCACCAGGCTAGTTGGCCAACACAATGTGTCTGAAAATCTCCAAGTGCAACTAACACTAGGTAAGACTGCAATCCAAATTGTAGCTTGCTACAGATCCCCCACCATACCCCAAGATTCTCACTACACCTTTCTAAACATACTGGAAAATATTAAGATAGAACCAAACACCCTAATACTGGGTGATTTTAACTACCCTGCCATCAACTGGGAAAACTACTCATGTCCCAACACCTTTGCGCAACGGTTCTTGGAATTCATAAATTCCAATGCCCTGGATCAACTAATCCATAGTCCCACCAGGGGCTCCAATATCCTAGACCTGGTCATTACCAACATGGGAAATCAATGCTCCATACCTATGGTCACCCCCTCGTTAGTCAGGTCTGACCATAAGCTAATCACCCTTAACATCCACATCCCACCCCCACCCCCCAGTAAAGAAACCACCATAAAAAACTTCTCCAAAGCCAACTTCATGCTACTCAAGTCAGAAGTGACAAACTTCATAACACCCATGCAGACGGGAACTGAAAGTTCAAGTGCTGAATCCTACACTAAGGCACTGTATGAGCACATCCACTCATGCATGAATCGTGCCATCCCAAATAGAACCAAAATGCTCTCATCCAAAAAAAGGAAGCCAATCTGGTGGTCCCCTGCCATAAACAAACTTTACAACAAAATGAAGAAACTTTTGCAGAAAAGAGGAAAATCCCAGGATGCAAAAAACTCCCTTACTAGCCTCAGTAAGAAACTGAGATGCCTCATAAAATCCTCCAAAGCTAGTTATGAAAATAAAATTGCCAAAGATTCCAAAGACAACCACAAAGCATTCTATAACTATGTCAAGAATCTAAATGGCAATGCTCAGATCTGCTCTGAGCTAAAACAGAATGGCATTAAATATACTGATCCAAAGGATATTGCCAATATCCTGGCAGATCGATTCAGTGCCAACTTCACCCCTCTCACCCCTAAATGGCCCATCTCAATACCGGAAGATTGCCAAATTCCAGTAATAACGGCCACACAGGTACAAAATGCACTCTCTAAAGCCAAGAATACAGCATCCATGGGACCAGATGACATCCCGGGCTGTGTACTACATGAACTACAATATGAACTGGCACCTCACCTAAGTGTCATGTTTAATCATAGCCTCACCTCAGGTTTTGTGCCCACTGAGTGGCGCAGAGCTACAGTTATCCCAATCCACAAGGGGATCCACCTTGGATCCCGGAAACTACCGTCCCATCAGTCTGACAAGCCTTATCT